>NC_133649.1:291750502-291992184 GCF_009905375.1 Apium graveolens | reverse complement strand
CCTCAGAATCAGCCATGAGAGCTAAGTTGACATACTCCACATCTTCATTCTCTTCCTCTCCATCAGCTGCCCAATCTTTTTCTTGAGTAATGAAAGCCCTTTCCTTTTGCTTGAGCAGATCAAAATATTTCTTCTTGTAATCTACTTGGTCAAATTTCTTCTTTTCAGAGGTTGGCTTTCTGCACTCACTTGCAAAGTGTCCACTTATACCACAATTGAAACACTTGAACTTTGATTTGTCCACCATGTTCTTATGAGGTTTAGTGGCTCTAGTGTTTTTCTTAAACTTCATCTTTGCAAATCTCCTGGACAGAAATGCAAGATGCTCATCAACACTATCAGAGTCATCTTGACTGGAGTTGTCTTCATTCTCAGCAACTTGCTCTTTTCCTTTGCTTGATTCCTGATATCTTGTACCATCTTTGGAGTTTGATGTAGATCTCACAGTTTCTTGTCTGCATTCCCTCTCATTTTCAGCTACCAATGCAACTGAACTTCCTTTCTTTCTCCCCTTCTCCAATACCTCATCCTGTTCCAACTCTAGTTCATAAGTCTTCAAGATTCCATATAATCTTTCAAGAGTGAAGTCCTTATAATCCTGAGAGTTTCTTAAGGAGACAGTCATGGGTTTCCATTCCTTTGGCAAGGATCTTAAGAATTTAATATTTGAATCCTTCACCTGGTACACTCTACCATACAGCTTCAATCCATTCAACAGCTTTTGGAATCTGTTAAATGTGTCATTTAAAGATTCATTTTCTTCAAAATGAAAATACTCATACTGTTGAATGAGAAGCTGCATCTTGTTCTCTTTTACTTGTTCTGTACCTTCACACAGCAGCTGGACTGTGTCCCAAACCTCTTTGGCAGTTGAGCAATTTATCACATTATCAAACATATCCTTGTCAAGACCCTTAAACAAAATGTTCATAGCCTTCTTATCCTTGTGGACTTCTTCTGTGTCTTCCATTGTCCATTCTGCTCTAGGTTTTGGAATGGATTGACCAACAGCAATTGTGGCCGTAGCAACTGTGGCTACTTTGTGGGGAATGTGAGGACCATTCTCAATACAGTTTACATAACCTTCATCTTGGGAGAGTAGATGAAGGTGCATTTTCACCTTCCAGTGGTGATAACTGTCTCTGTCAAGAACTGGGATTTTTACTCCAATATCCTTCTTACTCATCTTTGTTAGATTCCAAGATCTTTAAACTCTTTGTTTGTCAAGAGCCTGCTCTGATACCAATTGTTATTTCTAGAGAACTAACAATGAGATTTACAGAAGGGGGGTTGAATGTAAATCTCAAAACTTTTTCAAGTTTTGAGCAGTTTATAAAGACTGTGTGTTCAAGATGAACAAGTGTGTGAATTGCTTTAAGCTGATACAGACAGATATATATTCAAACACAAATGTAAAGAACACAATAAACCTTTAAAAACTTTTCTGGTGGATTTGTTGTTCCACCAGAGATGGTATTTCAGAAATTCTGTGATCTAAAAATTTGATCACAGCTGCATCCTAGTACAAACTAGATAATTTTTCTCTCAAGATTTTTCTAAACAGCTCAGGAAAAATTCTTATCTAATTACTAGCTACTACTTGGTTTTTATATTACCAAGTTTACAAGTGAAGACAAGGATATAATAAAATAATAAAGTAAGATCTCCACTTGTTTCTTCTCCAGTTCACTCCAGTACTTTGTTGACTTAATGTCTCTTTATACTAGAGTAGAACGGCTGCTTTTTCTGATGTTCCTGAAATTAGGCTGCCACATTTCAGTTATCTCTGTTCACCCACGTGCCTCTATTTGTAGGTACAACTACCACTTATCAACGGTTAATCAACAGAACATCCGTTGAAGCTTTCATCCGTTGATGCACTCATCCGTTGAAGGATGTTATCCGTTGAAGCTTTAGAGACATTCGTTGAAGCTTAGCTTCTCATCCGTTGAAGGTCTTTAAGTCATCCGTTGATACCACTTCATTTATACAAAATTACAAGGCATGAAATATTTACAATTGGCCTTCCTATCTGCATATCTTCTAGTAGTCAACATGACTCATAGTTTCTCTCAACTTCTAAGAATTACATCTTAAATACAGAGACTGAAATATGCTACAACACTAGACTTATTTCTAAGTAAAGCTACACCATCAACGGATAGCCAAAGTGGTCTTATCCGTTGAGGCTACAGACACTGAATTTCTACTTAAGTGTTTTGTTAAACATATCATCAAACTAATGCACATATATTCCTAACAAGCATCATCCACAATCATTGACTCACTAGCAATGGCTGGATCCACCCTTATATCTGCTGTACCTGCCTTTCTCTCTTTTTCTCTATATTCTTGCATCAGGGGCTCCCCCTGGCTCACACTCCTCACTTCCTCACCTTCACCTACTAAGGTGGTACTCCTCTCACTTACTTTTGCCATGCTGGAAGAAATAGCATGCATATTTGAGCTCTCAATCTCTCCTTTTGCCTGGGTGCAACCCAGCCTCTCACTCAAATTGTCACTCCCTTCCCTCAGTCCTAAAAGTGATTGTACAGTAATCATGTCTTCTACACTTGGAATTGTTTCAGTTGTGTGTGTAGAGACTATCAACGGATATGGAATAGCCGTTGAAGGTGACACTGATGGTATCAACGGATAACTGCTGTTAAGCTTATCCGTTGAAGAACAACCACTTGTCAACGGATGAGTGATATCCGTTGAAGAAGGAAAAGAAGTAGAAATTGAAAGTGATATAACTGTTGAATCTGTGTGAATTGATTTGAGTTTTGGTGACACAGATCCTTCAATTACATCTGAAATAATTTGCGGGTGATCCAACAAATCATCTAAAAGATGATGATCACCTGTATTTGAGTGGGGCTCCTCCCTGAGTTGTAAAGAGGGAGAATCAGGAATTGATGGGAATAACATATCCACATCCAGGGATGGTGATGAAGTGTGTAGTGATTGATGTGTGTTAATTGTGAGAGAATGGGGCTGTGACTCCACATTTGTTGGAGCCACATCAAACTGAGTTTGAGAAGGCATAGATACAGATGGATGTATCTGTGTAGTGTGTGCACCCTGTGTAGAAGATTGGGTTCTAGCCCTCTTTCTTCTAATAAAAGCTTTTTTTGGTGAGTGTTTGGCTTCTGTGTCCCTCCCTCGTTTGTTCTGTGTTCCTGGTTGGGAATTATTTTCAATAGTTACATCCTTTTGGGAGAATGCAGCTAGGGATGTGCTAGTACCCTTTTCAACCACCACAGCTTTTTGAGAAACTGTGGCTTGGCTAGCTTGGTAAACACTTATCTCTCCTTCCTTATCCTGGGGGTTTCTTTGATGTTCACCCCTCCCCTCACCACTCACACCCTGTTCACTCCCCTCAGGGTTAAGGGTAGGTGTTACAACTATTGTCTTTTGAGAAACAACAGAGGTGGTTTTCTTTGTCTTTGATTTTGAAAGTTTAGTTTTGGTGACCTTGGTAGGAATCTGTTGGGGCATTGTCACAGATTCCATGGGCACACTAGAAGATAAAGAAATAGAGGGGTTGGAAGAAGTAGGAGTTGTAGATACAATTACCTCACTTACCTGAGGTGCATCCATGATTGGTAAATATACCAATGGTACACTGCTGTTGAGATCCATTCTCAATAAATCTGCAAGAACTCTTTTCTCTTGTGCCCAACACTTGAGTTTGTTATTCTCATTGGTTATGACCAAACCTTCAGCAACATGGTTAGCCAATAACATAAAGAATCTAGCATAATAGATGTTATTAGGTCTATTAGCTTTGTTACCTAATCTAGTACCCAATTCTAGCATAACATAATTGCTAAAGTTAAAATACCTATCAGAAACAAGCATATAGAGCATATTAACAAGAGATGAAGTTATGGCATCAAAATTACTAATTTTCCCAGAGAAAACCTTGATAAAGGCATCCCCAAGAAAACTCCATTCTTTCCTAAGGCCTTTTCTTTTAATACTCCCTAAACTAGCAGAGTTAAGAGAATAACCTATGGAATCTAACATGCTGGATACATCATTATCAGTGTGTGGTGTCAGGGCATTGTTCTCAGGAAATTTAAAACATGCTAATAAATCATCACAGTTAACACAGTGATTTTTACCTTTGAGAGTGAAAAAGATGGTCATATCTATGGAGTTGAACTCAGCAGTTGTCCAAATCTCCTCAACTACTTCACAGTAAATCGTTGGGGCTTCCAGCATTGCATAGCTAAGTTTACAGTTTTTGATGAAGTCCATCATTTTGTGATAATCTGAGTGGGCTTCATTCTTTGCTACCAAAGCTATGAAATTGTTCTTCTCATAGATGAACCCAGATTGAGACATAATTTTTACTACTGGTGCCATTATTGTAAGTAGAAATTGCAGAGAATAACTTGAAGGTTTTGCAGAGAGTAAATGGTAAAAGCTTTGAAGTTTCAAGAAAGCGTAAAGTAAAAATGAAAAATCAGAAGGGCTTATATACTTTCTCAAATTAAAAAGCATAAATAAAAGATTAAACAATAAATATATGTAAGTGAGTTTCAGCCGTTTAAGAATAAACTGTAAGAATTCTAAAAACTACCTTTAAAACAAATACATACAGCTGTATGTATGAGTATCAACGGTTAAGAAAATAGAATCAACGGCTGTAAGACACCTGAATCGACTGATGTGACATTTCAACGGATAAAGTAAATTGTCATCCGTTGAAAAGTACTACAGTTTTATCCGTTGACAGATAAAAATTCCAGAAATGTATATGTCTTTCAACGGATAATGAACATCCATTGATGGAACAATTTTGACTTTCAACGGATAGGAAATACCCATTGATGGAATAATCTGTGTTAAGAAGTCAAATTTGTTCTAGCAACTAATACATTTCAGGCTTCAATCCAAATTGCAATTAGGACATTAATTTTATGAGTAATTAAGCATACCTAGCTCACTTACCAATCTTGTGAATGTTGATTCATCAAGTGGCTTGGTAAATATGTCTGCAATTTGTTGTTCACTTGGAACAAAATGTAGTTCCACTGTACCATTCATGACATGCTCTCTGATGAAGTGGTACTTGATATCAATGTGCTTGGTCCTTGAGTGCTGCACAGGATTCTCTGTTATGGCTATGGCACTTGTGTTGTCACAAAAGATAGGAATTCTATCAACATGAAGTCCATAATCAAGGAGTTGATCCTCATCCATAACACTTGAGAGCAGCAACTTCCAGCAGCAATGTATTCAGCCTCAGCTGTAGAAGTAGAGACTGAATTTTGCTTTTTGCTAAACCATGATACAAGCTTGTTTCCCAGGAATTGGCAGGAGCCTGTTATACTTTTCCTGTCTATTTTGCAACCTGCATAGTCTGCATCTGAATAACCAATTAGATCAAAGCCAGATTCTCTAGGGTACCAAATACCTAAATTTGGTGTACCCTTGAGATATCTGAAAATCCTCTTGATAGCAATTAAGTGAGACTCCCTAGGATCAGCTTGAAATCTAGCACACAGACATGTAGCAAACATTATATCTGGTCTACTGGCAGTTAAATATAAAAGTGAACCAACCATGCCTCTATACCTTGTAATGTCCACAGACCTTTCAGTCTTATTTAATTCAAGTTTGGTGGCAGTGGCCATGGGAGTTTTTGCAGATGAACATTCTATTAAGTCAAACCTTTTTAGAAGATCATGAATATATATAGTTTGACTAATGAAAATTCCATCATTAACTTGTTTAACTTGTAAACCAAGAAAATAGGTTAGTTCTCCCATCAGGCTCATTTCATACTTACTTTGCATTAGCTTAGCAAACTTTTTGCAAAGTTTATTATCTTTAGAACCAAATATTATGTCATCTACATAAATTTGAACAAGTATACTAGAGCCATTAACATTCCTAAAGAATTGAGTTTTATCAACAGTACCTCTAGTGAAGTGATTCTCCAAAAGGAATTTTGATAGGGTTTCATACCAGGCTCTAGGTGCTTGCTTCAGTCCATAGAGTGTTTTCAACAGATAATACACATAGTCTGGAAAATTTGGATCTTCAAACCCTGGAGGTTGACTTACATAGACTTCTTCCTCCAATTTCCCATTTAGAAATGCACTCTTGACATCCATTTGATAGACTTTGAAATTGGCATGGGCTGCATAGGCTAGAAAAATTCTGATGGCTTCAAGTCTTGCAACAGGAGCATATATTTCATCAAAATCTATTCCATCTTGTTGAGAATAGCCTTTAGCAACCAATCTGGCTTTATTCCTTATGACAATGCCATTTTCATCCATCTTGTTTCTGAATACCCATTTTGTGTCAATAGGACTCTTGTTCTTTGGTTTGGGTACCAGCTTCCAAACTTTGTTTCTCTCAAATTGGTTCAGCTCTTCCTGCATAGCTAATATCCAATCTGGATCCAATAAAGCTTCTTCCACTTTCTTAGGTTCCTCCTGAGATAGAAAACTACTATACAGACATTCATCTTGAGTAGCTTTTCTTGTTTGCACTTTAGATGATGCATCACCAATGATCAGTTCAAAGGGATGATTCTTGGTCCATTTCCTTTGAGGTGGAAGATGTGCTCTAGATGAGGTGGCCTCATTATTGTCATGATGTGAGACAGAGTGTTGATTAGTTGAAACTCCCCCTGAATTGTTGGTTCTTTGCAGGGAATTTGGAGTTCTATCAACTGATGATGTAAATCGATTATCTGTTGATGAACTATGATCAACGGATGCTTCATTTTGTACTTCAACGGATGATGCACTATGTCTTTCAACGAATACTGCATTGCCTCTATCAACTGGTGCAGAATTTTGTGCATTATCCAAGGGCATATTTTGAATCCCTTTTGAAGTGTCATCTCCATCAATCTCCTCTTCACTATCATCACAATATATCTCAATGTTGTCAAATATGAGTCTCTCATTGTGTCCCTCATCTGTTAGTCCATCAATCTTTTTATCATCAAACACAACATGCACAGATTTCATAACAATGTTGGTTCTTAGATTGTAGACCCTATAAGATTTTCCAGCTGAGTAACCAACAAATATCCCTTCATCAGCCTTTGCATCAAACTTCCCTTTATGGTCAGATTGATTTCTCAGTATAAAGCATTTACATCCAAAGACATGAAAAAAGTTTAGAGTTGGTTTTCTTCTCTTGAACAACTGATAGGGAGTCATGCCTTTAGTTTGATTGATCAAAGAAATATTCTGAGTGTAGCAGGCACAATTAACAGCTTCAGCCCAGAAATATGTTGGTAACTTTGATTCTTCAAGCATTGTTCTGGCAGCCTCAATCAAAGATCTGTTCTTTCTTTCAACTACCCCATTTTGCTGAGGTGTTCTTGGAGCTGAGAACTCATGCATGATTCCATTTTCTTCACAGAACAGCCTTATTGACATATTCTTGAACTCAGTTCCATTGTCACTCCTGATATTCCTAACCTTCAAGTCAGGATGATTATTGACTTGCCTGATGTGATTGATAATGATTTCACTTGCTTCATCCTTTGATCCAAGAAAATAGACCCATGAAAACTTTGAGAAATCATCTGCAATCACTAAGCAATATCTTTTTCTTGCAATTGACAATACATTGACTGGTCCAAACAAATCCATATGTAGCAGCTGTAATGGTTCATCAATTGTTGTTTCAAGCTTCTTTTTGAATGATGCTTTCCTTTGTTTGCCTTTCTGACAAGCATCACACAAACCATCTCTTGAGAATTCAACAAGAGGAATTCCTCTGACTAAGTCCTTTTTGACTAGATCATTCATTGTCTTGAAATTCAAATGGGATAGCTTCTTGTGCCATAGCCAACTTTCAACTGGACTTGCTTTGCTGAAGAGACAAGTAATAGATTCTGCGTCTGTAGAGTTGAAGTCAGCTAAGTACACATTTCCTTTTCTAACTCCAGTTAGAATCACTTTGTTGTCTTTCTTACTGGTGACAACACAGACTTCTGAATTGAAGGAAATTGTATTCCCTCTATCACATAGTTGACTGATGCTCAGTAAGTTGTGCTTGAGACCATCAACTAATGCAACTTCATCAATGATGACATTCCCTGTTGAAATCAAGCCATATCCCATAGTAAACCCTTTGCTGTCATCTCCAAAGGTTATGCTAGGGCCAGCTCTCTCCTTAAACTCAGTGAGCAGGGAGAAATCTCCTGTCATGTTTCTTGAACAGCCACTGTCCAAGTACCATAGATTTCTTCTTTTTCCCTGCACACCATAAAATCAATCAAGTTGATTTTGGTACCCAAGTTTCCTTGGGTCCATTCTTGTTAGCCTTTCTCCTAGACTTCATTCCTCCTGCATCTTTAGACTTAGGTAACTTTGAGTCAACCTTGATCTTAGATGTAGTTGGTTGAGGTGTAGGGTTAGTCACAGAAACATTTAGCACATTTGGAGTTTGATAAGGCATGGATTGTGCAAGCATGTTATTCCATATTGGCATATTGTATGGCATTTGAGGCATACTAAATGCAGCAAGATAAGGATTGTTAAAATATGGCATGTTTGCAAAATGTGCATAAGGATTCTGTTGAGACATAACAGGCATAGCATGCAGAGGTGATGCAGACATATTAGGCATGGAAGAGGGTACAGGTATGGGAGTTTTCTTAATAGATTTGCAATTAGCAGATAGATGATTAACACTACTACAATGCACACAGCTTTTTCTAGGAGCATACTTATCAGGTGTGTAATTGTTATGTTTGTTAACCCCTACCTTCCCATTTCTATTAGATTTCCTTTTAGTTTCCTTTTTATCCTCAACCACTTTGAGCCTATTCTTTAACTGTTCTAAGGTCATGTGTCCTATATTCACCTTACTGAAATCTTTGGATGTGCTTGCTTCTCCTTTGACAAAGTTCTTGGAAGTTGAACCAAACTTTTTGTTGAGTTTCTTTAGATTTTCACTTTTAGAAACATCTGCCTGTTTTAATTGAGGAACCTTCAACGGATGCTCCTTTTCTTCCTTCAACGGATAACTTTCATCATCCGTTGATTCCACATCCGTTGACAGCCCATCAATTAATTCCAGTTTCTTTTTGTTTTTATCCCAGGCAGTCTCACAGAATGATTCAATTCCTTGGACCTTGGAAATTTGAGCACCAACATCCCTAGATGTCTTCCAGGCTTTAATCACCTCTTGTTCTCTCTCTAATTGATTGGAAAGTATTTCTACTTTCTTAACAGATTCAACTAGTTCATTTTCAATAGATATACAATGTAGCTTAGTTTTCTCTAGGTCAATCAACTTATCTTCTAACACAGCATTTCTATTACTTAAAAACAAATTGTTCTCTTTAATCCTACTATTTTCTTTAGCAAGAGATTTAAGAGACACACACAAATGATACAATTCAGTAGACATGTCATTAAAAGCATCATTGCACTCTTCTTTTGTAAGCTGTGTTAAATCAGTAGTGATTACCTGGTTGCTTGATGAACTAACTTCATTTTCCTCAGAATCAGCCATGAGAGCCAAGTTGACATATTCCACATCTTCATCCTCTTCTTCTCCATCAGCTGCCCAGTCTTTTTCTTGAGTAATGAAAGCCCTCTCCTTTTGTTTGAGCAGATCAAAATATTTCTTTTTGTAATCTACTTGGTCAAATTTCTTCTTTTCAGAAGTTGGCTTTCTGCACTCACTTGCAAAGTGTCCACTTATACCACAATTGAAACATTTGAACTTGGATTTGTCCACCATGTTCTTATGAGGTTTAGTGGCTCTAGTGTTTTTCCTAAATTTCATCTTTGCAAATCTCCTGGACAGAAATGCAAGATGCTCATCAATACCATCAGAGTCATCTTGGCTGGAGTTGTCTTCATTCTCAGCAACTTGCTCCTTACCCTTGCTTGATTCTGATTTGCTTGTGCCATCTTTGGAGTTTGATGTAGATCTCACAGTTTCTTGTCTGCATTCTTTCTCATTTTCAGCTACCAAGGCAACTGAACCTCCTTTTTTTCTTCCCTTCTCCAATACCTCATCCTGTTCCAGCTCTAGTTCATAAGTATTCAAAGTTCCATATAATCTTTCAAGAGTGAAGTCCTTATAATCTTGAGAGTTTCTCAAGGAGACAGTCATGGGTTTCCATTCCTTTGGCAAGGATCTTAAAAATTTAAGATTTGAATCCTTCACCTGGTACACTCTACCATACAGCTTCAGTCCATTCAACAGTTTTTGGAATCTATTGAATGTGTCATTTAAAGATTCATTTTCTTCAAAATGAAAATACTCATACTGTTGAATGAGAAGCTGCATTTTGTTTTCTTTTACTTGTTCTGTACCTTCACACAGTAGCTGAACTATGTCCCAAACCTCTTTGGCAGTTGTGCAATTTATCACATTATCAAACATATCCTTGTCAAGACCATTAAACAAAATGTTCATAGCCTTCTTATCCTTGTGGACTTCTTCTGTGTCTTCCATTGTCCATTCTGCTCTAGGTTTTGGAATGGATTGACCAACAGCAATTGTGGCCGTAGCAACTGTGGCTACTTTGTGGGGAATGTGAGGACCATTCTCAATGCAGTTTACATAACCTTCATCTTGGGAGAGTAGATGAAGGTGCATTTTCACCTTCCAATGGTGATAACTGTCTTTGTCAAGAACTGGGATTTTTACTCCAATATCCTTCTTACTCATCTTTGTTAGTTTCCAAGATCTTTAAACTCTTTGTGTGTCAAGAGCTTGCTCTGATACCAATTATTATTCCTAGTGGACTAACAATGAGATTTACAGAAGGGGGGTTGAATGTAAATCTCAAAACTTTTTCAAGTTTTGAGCAGTTTTAAAGGCTTTGTGTTCAAGATAAACAAGTGTGTGAATTGCTTTAAGCTAATATAGACATATATATATTCAAGCACTAATGTAAAGAACACAACAGACCTTAAAAACTTTTCTGGTGGATTGTTGTTCCACCAGAGATGGTATTTCAGAAAATCTGTGATTCTAGATGTTGATCACAGCTGCGTCCTAGTACAAACTAGATAATTTTTCTCTCAAGATTGTTCTAAACAGCACTGGAAAAATTCATATCTAATTACTAGCTGCTACTTGGTTTATATATCACCAAGTATACAAGTGAAGATAAAGATAAAAATACAATAATAAAATAAGTTCTCCACTTGTTTCTTTTCCATATCACTCAAGTACTTTGTTGACTATTGCCTCTTTGTACTAGAGTAGAACGGCTGCTTTTTCTGATGTTCCTGAAATTAGGCTTCCACATTTTAGTTATCTCTGTCAACCCATGTGCCTCTGTCTGCTGTTACAACTACCACTTATCAACTGCTATTTAACAGAACATCCGTTGAAGCCTTCATCCGTTGATGGCTTTATCCGTTGATGTGTTAGCAGTTGAAGCTCTATCCGTTGAAGCTTTAGAGACATCCGTTGAAGCTTTGTTTCTCATCCGTTGAAGGTCTTTAAGATATCCGTTGATACCACTTCATTTATACAAAATTACAAGGCATGAAATATTTACAATTGGCCTTCCTATTTGCATATCTTCTAGTAGTCAACATGACTTATATTATCTCTCAACTTCTAAGAATTATATCTTAAATACAGAGACTGAAATGTGCTACAACACTAGACTTATTTCTAAGTAAAGCTGCACCATCAACGGATAGCTAAAGTGGTCTTATCCGTTGAGGCTACAAACACTAAACTTCTACTTAAGTGTTTTGTTAAACATATCATCAAACTAATGCACATATATTCCTTACAGTTTTCGACAAGACGAATCCAACGCCACAAAAATCACTTCAATCGGAGTTCCGTAGCACCTCTAGAATTTGTTAGAGTGTTGTTGTCAGAATTCAGTTATGGAAGCTGATAGAGGGACATAAAGAGGTACACCAGCAGAGGATGAAAGTTCTAATGATCAACAACGTGATCTTAGAAGTTCTGTTCGAAAAACCTTATTATCCAACGCAAAGTTTGAGGTGGAGAAATTTGACGGTTAATAACTTTGGTATGTGGCAGTGTGAAGCATTAGATCTATTGTTCCGAGAAGGATCTGATATTGCTTTGGAGTCCAGGCCAAGAGATTATTTTGATGAAGATTGGAATTATGCCAATCGTCAAGCTTGTGGCACAATTCGACTATGCTTGGGGAAAGATCAGAAGTATTTTGTCATGAAAGAAAATATAGCGGCAAGTCTTTGGAAAAAGCTAGAGAACTAGTACATGACAAAAAGTGTAGAGAACAGACTCTATTTGAAGAAGAAGCTTTTCCGTTTCCAGTTTAAGAAAGGTACTCCAATGATTGAGCACTTAGATAATTTCAATAAAATTTTGGCTGATCTCAAGAGTTTAGATGTTGAAATTATTGATGAAGATAAAACTTTGTTGTTGCTAAATTCGTTACCTGAAAGCTATGAACATTTAACCACAACTTTGTTGTATGGTAAAGATGAGGTTAAATTCGTATATGTTTCTAATGCTTTAGTGAATAACGAATACCGAAAGAAAGACCAACATGATCACAGGGACTCAATAGCAGAAACACTAGTTGCGACAAGAGGCAGACAAGTCAATAAATCTGGCCGATAGAATAATAAAGGTAGGTCGAGGTCAAAATCCAGAGCAGGAGATTCATCTAAAAGGCGTCTTGCAAAAGATGAATGTGCATATTGTCACTTAAAAGGGCACTGGAAGAAAGATTGTCCAAACAAAGACAAGCCATCCATAAATATGGTGCAAAAACCAGAAGAGGAAGAAGCTGCCTTTTCGATTTCTTTATCAGACACATATTCAGATAAATGGATACTTGATTCTGTCTATTCATATCATATGTGTCCGAACAGAAATTGGTTTTCAACTCTTGAAGAGATTGATGGAGGTGTTGTGCTTATGGGTAACAATAATGCATGTCAAATAAAAGGAATGGGACAATACGTTTGAAGATGCACGATGGTACGATCAGACGACTTACAAACGTAAGGTACATACCTGATTTAAAGAAGAACCTGATCTCTTTAGGTGTTCTTGACTCTGATGGTTACAAGGTAACAATGGAAAATGGAGTTTTAAAAGTTATGCGAGGTGCGTTTGTTGCAATGAAGGGTACACAAAAAGAAAATATGTATTTTCTAGATGGAAGTACAGTTACGGGTAGAGCAACTATCTCAAGTAGCTTTAAGGAGAAGGCGTCTGATTCTTCTCGTCTTTGGCACATGCGTTTAGGTCATGCTGGAGAGAAGGCTCTGCAAGGCTTAGTGAAGCAAGGTCTACTTAAAGGAGCCAAGACTGGAAAATTTGACTTCTGTGAGCATTGTGTACTAGGAAAGCAAACAAGAGTCAAATTTGGTCTCCTGTTCATCACACAAAAGGAACTTTGGATTATATCCACACTGATGTCTGAGGACCATCCAGAAATGCTTCATTGGGAGGTAAGCGATGGTTTGTAAGTTTTATCGATGAATTTTCGAGATATGTTTGGGTATACACCATGCATCACAAACATGAAGTTCTGGATATTTTCTTAAATGGAAGAAACTGATTGAAACTCAAACCGGAAGAAAAATTATAAGATTAAGGTCTGATAATGGTGGCGAGTACAAGTCTGATCCATTTTTCAAAGTTTGTCAAGATGAAGGCATAGCCAGGCATTTTTTAGTCCTAGTTACACCGCAACAAAATGGAGTAGCGGAACGGATAAATCGTACCTTGGTTGAAAAAGTTTGATGTATGTTATCTCAATCCGGATTAAGCAAGACATTCTGGGCAGAAGCTTTGTCATATGCAACTCACATCGTCAACAGGCTGCCTACATCTGCCTTATATGGAAAAACTCCCAAAGAGGTATGGTCTGGAGAACTTGTTTCAGATTATGATTCTTTGCGAATATTTGGATGTCCTGCATATTATCATGTGAAAGAATCTAAATTGGATCCTAGAGCAAAGAAATCAATTTTCTTGGGTTATACCAGAGGGGTTAAAGGTTTTCGACTTTGGTGTATTGAATCAAAAATGATTGTTTTAAGCCGAGATGTCACTTTTGACGAGTCTGGTATGCTAAGACAAGCAAGTTCAGAAATTGAAAATGAAAGTCCCAATACTACTTCCAAAGTAGTGCTTGAGGCACCTGAAAATTTTCAAAATAATATGCCTATTGTTGATAATGGTGAAGACGAAAATGACGATGAAGATGAAATCTTAGCTCAGGTGGAGATTCCCTCACCATCAACGGTGATTCTACCTGAAAGCATTGCCACTAGTCGACCAAGAAGGGAGATATAGAAACCTGCCAAGTACACAGATTTGGTAGCTTTTGCGCTTCCTATAATTGATGACGATGTTCCATGTACTTATACAGAAGCTATACAAAGTGAAGATAATGCAAAGTGGAAAATAGAAATGGATGAAGAAATGAAGTCTTTACACAAGAATGAGACTTGGGAATTGGTTCAGATTCTGAAAGGAAAGACAACAATTGGCTGGGTATACACCAAGAAAGAAGGTATACCTGGTGAAAATAACATTCGATATAAAGCGAGATTGGTAGCAAAAGGATATGCCCAGAAAGAAGGAATAGACTACAATGAGGTATTTTCACCAGTTATAAAACATTCATCTATTCGTATTTTGTTGGCATTAGTTGCACAATTTGATCTGGAATTAGCTCAACTAGATGTCAAAATAGCATTTCTGCATAATACTTTAAACGAAGAGATATACATGACTCAACCAGATGGTTTTAAAGTTCCGGGATGTAAGAAATGGGCTTGTAAGCTGAGGAAGTCATTGTATGGTTTGAAACAGTCACCACGACAATGGTATAAGCGTTTTGACAGCTTCATTCGAGAGCATAAGTATAATCGTAGCCAATATGATCATTGTGTATATTTCCAGAAACTCCAAGATGGTACTTTTATTTATTTTCTCTTATTTGTTGATGATATGTTAATTGCATCTAAAAGTAAGGTGGAGATTGCCAAGCTGAAGATCTTGTTAAATTCTGAATTCGAAATGAAAGACCTTGGAGAAGCTAAGAAAATTCTAGGAATGGAGATCACAAGAGATAGGGGTGCAGGCTCTGTGTGTTTATCACAAACACAATATCTAAAGAAGGTACTGGAAAGGTTTGGTATGAACGAAAAAACCAAATCAGTTAATACACCGCTTGCTCCTCATTTTCAGTTAAGTACGAAGATGTGTCCCACAACCAATGATGATAAAAAGAAAATGGAGTGCATTCCTTATGCAAATGCTATCGGCGCGCTGATGTATGTAATGGTATGTACCAGGCCTGATATTTCTCATGCCGTTAGTATGGTCAGTCGTTATATGCATAATCCCGGAAAAGAACACTGGCAAGCGGTAAAGTGGATTTTACGGTACATTTATGGTACTATAGATGCTGGTTTAAAATTTGAAAGAAACAAGGCTGATGTCAATCACTTAGTTGGATATGTGGATTCTGACTTCTCTGGAGATCTGGATAAACGTCGATCAACAACATATTATGTTTTTACTATGGCGGGAGGACCAATTTGCTGGAGATCGATATTACGATCAACTATAGCTTTGTCTACTACGGAGGCAGAATACATGGCTGTAACTGAAGCATTTAAAGAAGCTATTTAGCTTCTCGGATTGACCAAAGATTTAGGAATTGTTCAGAAAAATGTGAAGGTTTTTTGTGACAGCCAGAGTGCCATTTGTTTGGCAAAGAACCAGGTTCAACATGGTCGCACTAAGCACATCGATGTTCGTTATCATTTTGTTCATGAAATTATTGAGGATGGAAGTGTACTACTTCAGAAGGTAAGCACTGCAAATAACCCTGCAGACATGCTAACAAAAGTAATTTCAGGGATCAAGTTTAAACACTGTTTAAACTTGATCAACATCTCTCGAAATTAGAGCGCCTAGGGCGTTTTGGAGGCTGTGTTGAGTGAAGTTTCACCAAGGTGGAGATTGTTGTTTTCTGGCTCATCCTTCATCCTAAGTCAATAAGAGTTTTTTGTCTTGTTAGGAAATTGATTGTCTTGGTAATGATGGGACTGATATTTCAGACCTAAAGTTATGAAATGAAGAATTTGTAGGCACAAGTTAGTTGGTTGTTGATTTATGGTTCTTGTTTGTAATCGAGACAAGTATTATAAATTCAGTACTCTTCCATCTCTACAGATATCAATTTAGAAATCAGAAGATAGAGCAAAGCTTAGGATGTTAGTTTATGTATGAAAGTTTCTACAACTCTGGGAAACACCTGGGAAACACTTGGGATATTATTAGTGAGGGAATTAGTTCTTCCCTGTAATTTCCTCACTCTGTTTAATAATATCAGTAGTCTCAGTGGATGTAGGCACTTTGTCGAACCACTTAAATCTGTGTGTTTTTTGTATACTGTGGTTTGATATATTTATTACTGCTATTTATTTCTCTGTGCACTACAGATATGTGAGGGAATCTAAAAGTGAATGAGTGTTTTTTGGTGGGGTAATGGCAACGCAAGGGGATGAATAAGGTGGATGGCATGGGACAAGTTGTGTGAAGCTAAGGAAGGAGGAGGTTTGGGGTTCAAAAAGCTAAAGGAATTTAATGTTACGATGTTGGCGAAGCAAGGATGGAGACTCCTGAATAATGCTAACCCACTGGTAATACAACTGATGAGAGCTAAATATTATCCAGATGGAGATTTTTTAACTGCTATGATTGGAGATAGCCCAAGTTACGTATGGAGGAGTATTATGGAAGCACAAAATATAGTTAAGCAGGGTTGTCGACAAAGAATTGGAGATGGAAAGAATACACGAGTCTGGGAAATACCATGGCTACCATGTTCAAGCAATGGCTATCTCACAACAAGGATGCTTGCTGAGCTGAAGGAGGTGACGGTAAACTGCTTTATGGATGAAAATCAAAGGACTTGGGACGAGGATGTGATCAAGGATATTTGTAATAAGAGAGACTAGGACCTTATACATAGAATTCTACTGGGACCTTATACGTAGAATTCCTATACCAAGTATAAGCAGGGAAGACTCGTGGATGTGGAGTTTAGAGGATAAGGGGGACTTCACAGTTCGAAGTTGCTGCAGAAAAATACGGGGTGAATGAGAGTATACTGATAGAGGCTTTTGGAGAAAGTTATGGTCCTTACAGTTTCCAGGAAAAATCACAAATTTCTTATGGCATGCTTGTTGTAACTGTCTCCCTACGGCTGATGCTTTACAGGTTAAGCATGTAGATGTTGGGCTGGTATGTACTTGGTACCAGGTTTCTGCAGAGACTGCTGTTCACGTGCTATTCCAGTGTGATTTTTTTTGGAAACGAAATGGACTTCACAAGTATTAAAACTTGATTTGAATAATAAAAAAACACACAATATATGTGTATGAGAATTTTATAACTAACCAAACACACTCTTGTTTATATTTATTAATAAGAATAAGCTACAAATTATTTCTAATACATGTAGAGAGAGAGCTACGGCTCTGTTTCTTTTTCCCTCAATTACTACACTTATGTGTTTTTTTACTAAAAATACAGTTTAACACCTAGAGAAGCTGTATTTATAGGCCACACTTGCTTGTTGAATGATTTCATGCCTTACATCATTGTCCAGCTATTTGTATTAATGTAGCCACCTTATTTTTAGGCTTTGAACAAAGACCAACCACCTTTCTGAGTTATCTTGTATTTGACATACACGTACATATAAATCACAGTTGTACTGCCTACCTTATTTTCTTGCATTAAGTTCATGTCTTTATTATAGTTACTGCATGCATGCATATTCTTGTATGAAAACTTGACCTTAGATATGAACGAACTATCGCCCACCATATTTTCAGGATGCTGTATCCCCAGCTGTTTTATTTACTGTCTCGAGAGAGTTTGATTTCTAACACTCCCCCTCAAACTCGACTTTCCATCCCAAGCTTAATTTTTATTTTCTGAAATACATCCGGCTTCAAAGGCTTTGTAAATATATCTGCCAAATTTTCTTCGGTCTTGCAGTGAACCAGTTCCACAATTTTATCATTTACTTGTTCACGAAGAAAATGATATTTTATGTTGATGTGTTTGTTGCGACTGTGTGACACCGGATTTTTCGCTAGAGAAATAGCAGATTTATTATCCACGTAAATTGTAACCGGATCTTCCTTTACAAGATTTAACTCGCCCAATATGTAGTTTAGCCACATTGCTTGACATGCGCACGTTGCTGCTGTGATGTATTCCGCCTCACATGTTGAGAGATCAACTGTTTGTTGCTTCTTTGATGACCACGAAAATATTGATTAACCGATATAAAAAGCATATCCCGATGTGCTTTTCCCGTCATCCAAATCACCACCATAATCACTGTCTGAATAACCAACTAATTTCGAATCTTGAGAATGCGTGTAAAACAGACCATGATTAAGTGTACCTTTTATGTACCTTAAGATTCTTTTAACTGTCATGAAGTGATCTTGCTTCGGTTTCTCCATGTACCTACTAACTAATCCAACTGCATACATAATATCTGGACGAGTAAAAGTTAGGTACATCAGACTTCCAACCAAACTTTTGAACAAAGTCGGATTTACCGACTCCCTTGTTGAATCAACTCTGAGCTTTATGCTCGGTTCTGCTGGTGTGCTCACTGACTTGCATTCTTCCATTCTGAACTTCTGTAAAATCTGCTCCGCATATTTTTTCCGAGACATAAAAATCCCATCTTTGTTTTGCTTCACCTCGACTCCAAGAAAGTAAGACATTTGACCAATATCTGTCATCTCAAATTCGTTAGTCATAACCTTCTTAAAATCATTGAACATACCAGGGTTATTTCCAGTAAAGATCATGTCGTCCACATACAAGCACACGATCATACTATCTCCCCCTGAATTTATCTTCGTATAGAGGGCATGCTCGTATGAACTCTTCACGAAACCATTTCTCTGAAAATATTCATCAACCCTTGTATTCCATGCTCGTGGAGCTTGCTTCAAACCATATAAGACTTTCTTAAGCCTATAGACTTTATTTTCCTGGCCTTTCTGAATATATCCGGGAGGCTGCTCAATATAGACTTCTTCTTCAAGATAACCATTCAGAAATGCTGACTTGACATCATCTGAAATATCTTCCACTGGTTCTGAGATGCAATTGTTGTCAGAAGCCGTATGGTATCAACTCTTGCAACTGGAGCGAATACCTCATCATAGTTAATGCCATATCTCTGCTTGTAGCCTTTAGCCACCAACCTTGCCTTGTATTTCTCCACTTCTCCATCTTGATTCTTCTTGGTTTTATAGACCCACTTGACACCAATTGCTTTGTGTCCTTCTGGAAGATCTGTGAGCTCCCATGTATCATTCTTCTTGATTGCGCCAATTCGTTCATCCATGGCTTTGTTCCATTTGCTTTCTTCATAAGCTTCTTCAAATATAACTGGATCACATTTAGCCATTAAACAAAACAGAGAATAATCAAAAGATATTTGTACCGGACTTGTTGCTTCATAGATATTATCCAGACTCCGTATCTTTCTCGGTGCTCCCCCTGAACTGCGGCTTCCTCCCGTCGATGGTGTCGACGTAGGAGTTTGTTGAGTCGGACTTTATGGAGGAGTTGGATCATCATCTCCATCATCTTCAATGTTGAAGTCGTCACCGTCGTTATCATCATCGTTAAAGAATAAACCAACAACTTTTCTTTCTTCCTCGCTCTATCTCCAGGTATCTGATTCATGGAATTCAACATCTCGAGAAATGATTAAATTCTTCGTTAGGGGATTGTAGAGTCTGTACGCCTTACTCCTTTTATCATATCCGGTAAATATACACTTTTTTCCTTTGTCATCTAGCTTCTTTCTTTTCTGATCGGGAATATGAGCGTATGCAATACACCCAAAAATTCTGAGATGTCCGACTGATGGCTTGCTTCCACTCCATGCTTCATTTGGAGTTTTGTTTCTGACACTTTTTGTTGGACAGCAATTCAACAAATAAACTGCACATAAAACAACTTCCGCCTGGCAAGTGCTTTGCTTTCACCATGCTTCTTGCCATGTCAAGAATTGTGCGATTCTTTCTTTCTGCAATGCCATTTTGCTGAGGAGTATATGTCGTTGTCAACTGATGATTGATGCCATGTGCTCTACAGAAAGTCCTAAACAAGTTAGAAGTATACTCGCCTCCTCTGTCTGATCTGAGTGTCTTCAAATACTGGCCACTTTGTTTTCCTGCCAATGCTTTGAACTCCTTGAATTTATCAAGAGCCTCCGACTTTTCTTTTATGATATACACCCAACTTTTCCTGCTAAAATCATCAATAAAAGTTAGGTAATACCTATTACCTCCAAGTGATGGGATATCAAATGGACCCGCTATATCTGTGTGGACAATCTCCAATGGCCTCCTGGCTCTCCAATATTTTCTAATGGGAAAACTTTGTCGGTGTTGCTTTCCCTTAACACACGCTTCACACAAATTATCTGGTTCGTTGATTTTGGGCAAACCGTCCACCATTTTTGTCTTTGATAATAGTTTCAAGCCAGAAAATCTAAGATGACCATATCTCAAATGCCATAACCACGAGTCATTTTTAATGACCGACTTTAAGCAATTTTGCACCTTCGTTTGCATATCAAGTGTGAATAGGCGACTCTTTGACATTTCCACATTAGCGATCAATTCTCGAACTTGATTTCTGATGGTAAGAGAATTATCCTACATCTGAATATTATATCCTTTCTCCACAAATTGGCCAAGACCGATGATATTGCTTTTCAAAGCAGGTATATAATAAACATCATTTATATATTTTTTTCTCACCATTTTTTGTCACAATCATAATTGTACCTTTCCCTTTGACTGGTTTTTGAAGAATCACCGAAAGTAACTTCTCCTGTGACGGTCTCATCTATCTCCGTAAATAAATCTTTGTGGCCAGACATATGATTGCTCGCACCATAATCAAGATACCACACATTCTTCTTGCCTTCCTCGTCTCCTTTGTAAGTGAGGAACATAGAAGTGTCGACATCTTTATCTTCTTTTGCTGCTGCAAAGTGACTTCTTTCTTCTATCTTTGGTGCTCTACACTCATAACTGAAGTGACCAAATTTATTACAATCATAACATTAAAATTGAGATTTGTCACCTCGTTCAAATCCACCTCTTCCTCGGCCTCTAAAATTCTGACCACGACCAGATGGTTGATAACTTTCATAATTCTGGCCTCTGTTGAAAGACTGCCTTCCACGTCCTCGTCCTCGTCCACCTCAGCAGCCACCTCTACCACGTACAGAACTGCTACTCCCAGAACTATCACCAATGGGCACCTTACTTTGCAACGCCTTTTCCAAGTGGCTTGTATCATCATACTGGTTCATTCGATGCTCATGCGCTTGAAGTGAACCAACCAGCTCGTCAATCGAAATTGTTGACAAATCTCTTGACTCCTCAATAGAAGTAACCACGTAATCAAATTTTCTGGTCAGCGAACGGAGGAGTTTTTCCATGACCCAAACATCATCGAGACTTTCGCCATTTTTTTTCATCTCATTTGTCACGGCTTTCAAACACATAACAAATTCACCAATATTTTCTGAATTCTTCATCTTTAAATTTTCAAACTCCCCGCGTAGCACCTGGAGCCGCACATTTTTAACTTTTTCAACTCCTTGGAATGATTTTTGCAAAATTTCGCACACACTCTTTGATGTTTTTGCCTCTAAATTTTTTTCAAAGGCGGATTCATCGACATCTTAAAAAATCGTGTATAACGCCTTTTTATCTTTTTTTCTTGACTCCTTTAACACCGTCTTCTCGGCATTTGACGGGGCTTCTTCAACGGATGTATATGTGGGATCGTCATACCCGCTTTCGATAATATCCCAATTATCGTAGGAACCGAGTAACACCTTCATTTAAATACTCCAGTTCCCGTAATTTGTACTCATCAATTTTGGAATATTTGGTTGCACCATCGTAGCCATTTTTTCACGAACGGAACCTTAGCTCTGATGCCACTTGTTGGAAATGAAATGGACTTCATAAGTATTAAAACTTGATTTAAATAATAAAATAATCATACAATATATGTGTAGGAGAATTTTATAACTAACCAAACACACTCTTGTTTATATTTAATAATAAGAATAAGCTACAACTTATTTCTAATACATGCAGAGAGAAAGCTACGGCTCTGTTTCTTTTTCCCTCAATTACTACACTTCTGTGCTTTTTTACTACAAATACAGTTTAACACCTAGAGAAGCTGTATTTATAGGCCACACTTGCTTGTTGAATGATTTCATGCCTTACATCATTGTCCAACTATTTGTATTAATGTAGCCACCTTATTTTTAGGCTTTAAACAAAGACCAACCACCTTTATGAGTTATCCTGTATTTAACATACACGTAAATATAAATCACAGTTGTATTGCCTACCTTATTTTCTTGCATTAAGTTCATGTATTTATTATAGTTACTGCATGTATGCATATTCTTGTGTGAAAACTTGACCTTAGATATGAACGAACTATCGCCCACCATATTTTCAGGATGCTGTATCCCCAGCTATTTTATTTACAGTCTTGAGAGAGTTTGATTTCTAAAAATTTTGTACGGGAGGTATGGAATAGTACTGAGATGCATAATATTACTGCACTGTTGCTCAATGATACAATAAGTACAATCTTGTAGAGGGTGTTTGACACGAAGGATAAAGGCCAGTGTGCGATGGTGGGGTTGATCTGTTGGGGACTGTGGTATAGAAGAAATCAGTGGGTCTGGGAACGAGTAGTTCAATCTACTTTTGGTATGAAAGCAATGGTCTTTGGCATGTTGATGGACTGGAAAAAAGTAAAGGAGGACACAGAAAGAATTCGATCACAGCAACAACTAGGAGACCGGGTGTGGCGTAAGCCACCAACAGGTTAGGTGAAGTTTAACGTGGATGTGGCATGTAAACAGAATATGGGTTTTGCTGGGGTTGGTTGCGTAGTTCGTGATGTAATGTAATAGAGGGCGACAAACAGCCTCGAATGGTTGAGGCTCTCGGCCTGCTACATGCATTGACCTGGACAAAAACTTGGAGGCGCAACAGATTTATTTTCGAATCTGATTCCAAATTATTAGTTGATGCGGTCAATGGAAACATGGGGAGATCCAATTTTAACACAATTTTTAGTGATTGTCAAGAATTAATTAAACACTTTGATTAAATGTTAGTTGTTTTTGTGCATAGGTCTACGAATACGGTTGCCCATATGTTAGCAAGGGCTACGTGTTCTACATCAGGTCTTCAAGAGTGGTCAGATACTGCTCTAGAGTTTATTATTTGTAATCTTCTTTCTGAAGAATTTTAATATATGCAAGTGCTTACTTTTAAAAAATAAAATAAAAAAATAAGTCATTGCATTCATTCACTACTCGACCTAGATAGGACAAGTTTACAGTGGAACATCGTATAGCTTGTACCACTGCAAGACTGTCTGTTTCTAGGATAACTCTTGTCCACAACTTCTTCTTTACCCAGCTAAGTGCTTCTTTGATACCAACTGCCTCTGCCTCTGCCATCACTGGATCAACGTAAATAATAATAATTAACTAAATAATATATAATGAAATATATCTTATATAAATAGCTTTCCACAACAAAGTCTATCATTCTCATACTCATATGGATATCAATCACAAGATACAAATGTTAAACAAAAAAAATTGATTTCTTTTCTATATACTCACATATATAAGCTAACCATACAAATATATAAAGAGATTATACTACATATATATTCATTTTTAATCAATTTATACATACATAAACACAGTCATGTAAAGACATATAATTTGAAATCAGCACTTTAATTGTTGCTGATGTTGAGTAAGTTTTTAGATTTTTTTTAATGTTTTCGTTTAAAATTTTGATTGGATTTTGTACTAGTCGACCGACTAGTCAAACAAGTCACCGACTACTCAACAATTTGCAAGTCGAGCTCCTCAATCGACTATCTCAAACCGACTAGTCGACGACCAATCGACTAGTCTAGTCGCCATGACAACTAGGGATGGCAATTTAATCCGATTCGACGGATATCCGATCCGAAATCCGAAATTTTGGATAATCCGAATCCGATTTTTTGGATATGGATTTGGATTTAATTTTTGTACCCGAAATTTTTTAGATTTGAATTTGGATATAGTCATATCCGATCCGATATCCGATCCGAAACCCGAAAAAAACCCGAATATATATATAATTTTAAAGTTATAAAGTATATTTTTCCTTTTTTAAGTTATACAAAAATAGATTTATATATATATATATAATTTTAAAGTTATAAAATATATTTGTCCTTTTTTAATTACAAGACAAAGCATCATAACCAGGGTCAAAGCAGTATAAGGCAAAAAATCCTAGCGAGCAATTTTAGCAAAGACCATCCAGAATTAGCAACTTATAGTTTCAGGCATGATGGAGCAAAGAAAGAGCTTGCTAAGATGATAATTATGCATGAATATCCTCTTTATATTGTGGATCATATTTGATTCAAGAGGTATTCGTCATATCTTCAACCACTGTTCAAAGTTCCATGCAGAAATACCATAAAGAATGAGATATTTCATATTTATGAATTTGAGAACGCCAAAACTTTGAGTTTGTTGGAGAGTAATTCGAGTCGAGTAGCCATTACCACCGATATCTGGATTGAAAGCAACCAAAAGAAGGGCTACATGGCTATCACATCGCATTATATTGATGCTTCTTGGATTTTGCAAAGTCGCATTATGAGGTATATTTTTAATTGATGCTTCTAGTTGATTTCTGTTCCTTTATGTTAGCTACTCGCATTATAATATGTCTATATTACTTTTAGGTTCATTTATGTTCGTTGTCCACACACAAAAGAAGTCCTATGTGATCACTTGTTTGAATGTTTGATGGATTGGAATTTGGATAGAAAGATATCATGTCTCACTGTTGATAATTGCACAACTAATGATGCCATGGTTCATAGTTTATTATAAAAGTTAGATACTTCTTCACTTGTTGTTGGTGGCACTTTATTTCATATGAGGTGTTCTGCACATATATTGAATTTAATTGTGAAAGATGGATTAGAAGAAATAAGAGTCGGAGTTGAAAAAATTTGTAGTTATGTTTCTTATTGGACAGCAACACCTAAAAGGGAAGAAAAATTTGAACGGCTCGACAGTTGCGTAATCCAAATACTAAAAAACTGGGACTTGATTGTGCAACTAGGTGGAATTCCACTTATTTGATGCTTGAAACGGCTTTGTTATACAAAGATGTTTTCAATCGATTGAAACAAAGAGAAACTCAATATAATTGTCTTCCTTTGAAAGAGGAGTGGGATTTTGCTCAAAAAGTGTGTTGTAGATTGAAAAAGTTTTACAAGGTGACTGAAATCTTTTCTGGGATGAAATACCCTACTGCTAATCAGTGCTTTACGAATATATGTGAGATTCGGCTAGCAATTACAGAGTGGCGTGAAACTTCAGATTTTATGATTCAAAAGATGGCTGAGAAAATATTGATTAAATTTGAAAAGTATTGGGAAGTAATGCATGGTATTGTTGGGGTTGCTGTAGTGTTGGTTCCTAGGTACAAGATGGAGGTACTGGAGTTCTACTTCGAGAAGATTTTTGGGGAGTCTTCATCGCTTCAAGTTAATAGTGTTCGACATCTTTGTTATTCTTTGCTGAGAGAGTACCATGATAAGCTTGTTAAGAGTGACGAGGGCATTGGGGATTCATAATTTATACGCTCTTCTTCTAATTCTGAAAATGTTTCACAATACGACCTGTTCATAAGTACTAAAAAGAGAAAAATGGTTGACTCTTTAAAGTCAGGGTTGGAGCATTATCTGGATGAGGATGTTGTGCGAAAAGCTGATGGATTTGATATATTAAATTGGTGGAAGGTCAATGAACTTAAATATCCTAATTTATAACTCATTGCTCGAGATTTCCTAGAAATTCCGACATCAACAGTTGCATCTGAGTCTGCATTTAGTTCCATCGGCAGGTTGGTAAGTCCACATCGGAATAGGCTTCATCCAAAAACGATAGAAGCGTTAATGTGCGCACAAAGTTGGTTATGGGCTGCTGAAATGAAAGGTAACTGAATGTGAATTCAAATTTCAAGCGATTGTAATTGATGTGCTGGTTATAATTATTTTAACTTTCAGGTGAGGCATCCACGGGATATGCAACTATATATAACGATTTGGCAGAAGAAGATTCATGTATTACCCGCGAAGTTTAAGGTTTGTTTCAAGTCGTCTCTTCTGGGAATTGGGATTCACCAAATATTTCATGGTCTGTCTGCTATTTTTTCTTGGAGTGATTTTTCTTTTTTGAATTTCAGTTTAACTTTCTTGATTATTTGTGTTAGTGAGAAGTGAGTGCACGTATTAATCTGTTTTAAGCAGCTGAGTTATCACATTCAGATTATATGATGTATTAATCCTTGTGCACATTTTGTCATTTAAACTCAACATCAAACTTAATATAAAATTAAGAAGTAATGTGAAGTGTAACTGTGTTGTACATTTCAGGAAGATTTTAAACTGGTTTATAAACTCTTTTGGTTTCTTATAGTCCATCTATAAGAAATATTAAATATAGTTAGTATTTGAGTCTGAGCACTGAGATAACTTATGTCTGGAAAAGACAGGGAGGATGTCTTAGTGTATTTGATATTCTGTGAATTATACCAAACCCCTTGAATTTGTATCAACATTTATAATCTTAACATGGTATTCAAATTGTTAGTTAATAAATCCATCAGATTTGCGTTTTTTGATGGTTTCTAGAGTACTGAAGTTGTATTGCATATTATACCTTTTAGTCATCTTCTGTCAACTTAAGAATAATTATGATTCTTGCTTATAAGAAAGAAAAAAACTGGTTATTATATAATCCTTACATATTCTTATTATTATTTTCAGGATTGAACTATAAAGAGATGAATGGCTGTGTGAGGAAATTTTGCAAGGCTGAAGAATCGCTTAATCTGTTTTGCTATTGAACGATTTTGTGGACTATTTCTAAGATTTAAGATTCATGTTTATTTGGTCTCTTGAATTGTAAAGCCTATAAACTGCTTTTGCCTCTTTATTTGTAAACCAGCATGTTCTGTAAACCAGCCTATTCTGTTTGATTATGAGATATATGTGAACTGTTCTGTTGATTTGTATTAACCAGGATTGATATATTTGATCATTTTTAATTTTATTGGGCTGCTGATTTGTTGTGCATCAATACATGTGGGATACTAGCAAGTGCTTATGTTCAGCATGTTTTTCAAAACTGAATTATAATTTTCGGGTATAAGTTTTCGGTTATCGGATTTCGGGTATATCCAAATCCGATTAGAAAAATCGGGTTTCGGATATATTCGAATCCGATCCGAAATCCATTTGATCGGATTTGGATATAAATTTTCGGATAATTTTCGGGTTTGGATCGGGTTCGGGTTTGGTGTAAAATTTCGGATATGGATTTGGATATAGTCATATCCGATTCGATCCGACCCGATTGCCATCCCTAATGACAACAATGCTTTATAAGGTATGGAAGTTCACTCAAGGGCCTTGATTATAATAAATAAATAAGGTAAATTAATTTTAAGATCCCTAAACTATATACATTTTTTTTCTAGGTCCCTGAGCTATAACTGGCAATTCAAGAGTAATTTAACTTTTGAATTTTTCTCATCATAGTCCTTTCGTTAAATTTTAAATAACGCCATAAGTTTTGTGGATCAAAAATAGTTTTTAAAGTTGAAAATTGAGTTTCGAAGATCAAATAGTTTCTTGGTGTACAACTTAGCCAAAAAAGGTAAGAACACCCCACCGCAATCTGGGCAACGCAGTTTCCGACTGGCAAAACTCCAAATTCCTTCCAACACCCAACAAAATTCGGTGAGCTCAAATTTTTTCGATACACCAAAATTGACCCAAAAATTCAATTAACGTATACATAGTGATAAACAACATCATACGAGTCTATTAATTTATTAGGCTAATTTATACTCCTAAATAACATTAAATCATATCGAGAAACGAAGAACACTAGCGACACAAGCATTTTCCGACGAGGCTAATTCGAACACTAAAAATCACGAAAATTATATAAACATGCTCACAATCACACGATCCATTAACCTACATCATTAAAATTATTAAAAAGCTATTTAAATCAAAATCAATATTCAAGTCAAAATTCAAAAATTATCCAAACTGATTTTTGATGGTGTAGATGGATAGTGGATTGAAAAATGAGCAATTTATTTACTCAAGCTTCGATTTTGGACACTAGAATCACCTTCAAAATTGTCTTCGATTCTCCGGAACTTTAAGAATGTTTTTCAGAGCTAAATACATATTTTTTTATTTTTTACAAGATGCCACATCATAAAAAACTAACAGCGTTACTTAAAATTTAACGAAAGGACTGCGATGAGAAAAATGTAAAAGTTAAATTACCTATAAATTTATATTTATAGTTCAGGGATCTAGACAAAAAATAGCTATAGTTCACGAACGTTAAAATTAATTTTGATTAAATAAATATATTTGATAAAATAATGTTTTACATAAAAATTATGTATTAATTAAAATAAAAATCAGAACCAGTGTGCACAGTTATTTTGAAAGCATGATAACTACTAACATAATATATTAAATTACAAAGGAAAATGCTAACTACTAGAATTCACTATCAAAACCATTTCTAATTTTAAATACTAACGTGTAACATATATAATAGACAAAATTCTTTGTTATACGATATGGTGTCGCTTGTATATATATGCGCATATAAATTAAAACACAACGATATTTAGCACTAGGACTGTAAGTAAGTCAGATTCGCTCGAACAGTTTGTTATTTGGTTTGAAAAAAGTTCAGCTCGAATACGGTTCAATTTTTAAATGAGTTGAAAATGAACATAATATTAAAGTTCTATGTAAATAAGCTGAACTTGAACACAATATAGTTCGGCTTGAAAGTTTGTGAACAAGTTCGATTAGAATGTTCGTGAACAAGTTTGTTAATATAGTTCATGAACAGGTTTAGAGGTATTATGCGTGTTGATAAAACTCGTGAATAAGTATATAAATTACTAGTTATATATGCTCCCAATCATAATAAAAACACACGCTTATGACATAATAAAAACACACGCTTATTATTTTTTAAAACATTTTATAATTTTATAGAGAAATTACCAAAAATAATAAATTTTCTAAGTTTTCTTACGATTTTACTATCTTCTGAAAATATTTGCAAAAATACGGTGCAATCAAAATCATCCAAAATCAATCAGATATGCAAATAGTTGAATCGAGTTTTTTGTTAGGGGGAACATACACAAGTATAGAACCAAACAAACAATGCAAAACACACACTCAATATATGACGCGGAAAAACCCACGTCCCAACTTGTATTATCAAAACAATTATCAATAATACAATCGATCTCACCAAACGGTATTCACTCAAGCGATACTTAAGTCAAACAATACTCAAGCATACATCAAATCAATAACATGACTATGTATATATAGCCATCACAAACTTAGCCAACAAGACATACCTAATCTGATTACAATAATAATTGTCTACCCATACAATTATTACCCATTCCCATTATAATAATAATTGTCAACACATACAATTATTACCTAACTCAATTATTATAATAATTGTCTACCCATACAATTATTACCCAATTCAATTATATTTTCTATCACCGAGACCATACTACCTATTGGGTTTAATCCCAACAATCCTCCCCTTCAACCCAATATGATTTCATGCACAACCGAATTAACGGTCACCATCAAGCCATCGACGTCGATCGCCCAATACCTCCCCTCGAACAATAACCCCTCCTTCTAGTACAAAAAGATTTCTCTTATCTTTTCGACCTTTGAGTATCTCTAAATCTCCTTTAGTGACTTTCAACATACTGTTCTTCATCATAACAGTATATCCTAAATCAACTAATTTACCCAACGAAATCAGATTTTGATTTAACTCCGATATGTATCTTACTTGAGTTAACTTCTGAACACGACCGTTATGACGTTTCATTGTTACCTCACCAATGCCAGCAACCTTTACCGTTTTACCGTTCGGTAAAGTTACAATCTTTCCCTCACACTTTTTATAGGACGAGAACCACTCCCTCCTACCACATATGTGATGAGAACATCCCGAGTCAAGCACCCATTCTTCTTTTGATCCCTTCTCTTCTTGAACCAAAAGAACATCTTCATCAGCTTCTACAAGCGAAACACTACCCCCTCGATTTTTCTTCAACTCTATCAAGTCTTCTCTTGCCTTTGGACACATAAATTGTATATGACCCAATTCCTCACAATAAAAACACCTGATATTAGGGTTATGTTTCTTAGTATACTTCTTTTCCGTGGCACGCGAACATACCACAAATGCACTTCCATCAGATGTGTCACTCGATTCTTGTTTCATCAATCTTTCGGCCTCCAGAAGAACAACAATAGTCTCATCCAAATCTAACTTCGTTTTCCCAACCAATAAAGAAGTCATCACAATATTATACTTCTTCGGTAGAGACACTAGTAGTAGAACAGCTTTGTCCTCATCCTTCAATTTTTCATCCAAATTATTTAGCTGGTTGATTAAGCCATTAAAACGATTCAGATGATCTCTTAAATCTCCGTCTTCTTCCATCTTGAGCCTAAACAAATCTTTCTTGAGAAACAACTTGTTGGCCAAAGACTTTGAGTGATAAGTCTTCGTTAACTTCTCCCACAAATTCTTGGGATTGTCCTCTTCAAGAACATCATACTTGATTTCCGGTGCAAGGGCCAACCGGATCGTTGATGCCGCACATAACTTCATGTCTCCCCACTTTGTATCATCAACTTCAGTAGGTTTCTTCCCTCCGAGAGTCATATATAACCCTCGTTGAATTAACAGATCTTTTACTGTACTTTGCCACAAGGTAAAATTGTTTCTTCCATTAAATAATTCAATTTCAAATCCCCCAACCTTCTCCATCATGAACCTTGGCTCTTGATACCAATTGTTAGGGGGAACATACACAGGTATAAAACCAAACAAACAATGCAAAACACACACTCAATATATGACGCGGAAAAACCCACGTCCCAACTTGTATTATCAAAACAATTATTAATGGTACAATCGATCTCACCAAACGGTATTCACTCAAGCGATACTTAAGTCAAACAATACTCAAGCATACATCAAAACAATAACATGACTATGTATATATAGCCATCACAAACTTAGCCAACAAGACATACCTAATCTGATTACAATAATAATTGTCTACCCATACAATTATTACCCATTCCCATTATAATAATAATTGTCAACGCATACAATTATTACCCAACTCAATTATGATAATAATTGTCTATCCATACAATTATTACCCAATTCAATTATGTTTTCTATCACCAAGACCATACTACCTATTGGGTTTAACCCCAACATTTTTTTGTTGCATTTGAGGTTGCATGGAGTTGCAAAAACTCGTCGAATGTTGTATCTAGTTGAATTCAGTTGCAAAACCCGTGTTTTTGCAAAAAAAAATGAAAAATAGAATTTTGGAAATAAAAAGGTAATTTTGCAATTTTTTAAAAAATTGACAGTATTTTTGCAAAAATATTTTGACCTTGGGTATTTTTCAAAAAAGCCATTTTTTATATTTATAAGATTTAAATTATAATACATGTTAGATGGTATGTATGTATATATATATATATAATCAAATGATCAAATTGAAACTAAACTTAAAATAAAAATTAGAAACTAATCTAAGAGTAGTTTCGACGCTGCCCAACTAGTGCCTTGGGACTAACAAAATGGCATATGGACTGACAAAAGTGGGAAAATTGCATTGGATGAATATTAAAAAAACAGGGCATGGCCACCGAAGTGACCATGGCCACTTTTTCCAATTCCATTACTTTTTATTATTTTAATGTATGACTTTATCAACTCATCTCTATAAATGCAAAGTAATATAAAGATAGAGGATCTTGTAAATGTGGCAAGTGGGCAGATAGGGTTGGAGGTACTTGCCCACTTCATCCTTCCTGTCTTATTTTTCTACCTGGCTGGCAGAATTATTTTAAAAGCAACAAAATGGTCACACTGCACTGCAGTTGCTCTAAGCCATTAGATCAATCTAATCTAATACCCCCCTAAAAGCAGCACACCCAACTAATCTACACCTTCCCACACAATCTCAGGTTTTTCTCTCCGTTTTAATTTGATTTTTTCCGTCAAACGGTAATTTTTTTAAATCCGACTTCACTGTATTTTTTTCCAGCTCTCAACGATCGATTTGCATACCATATGTGTTATATTTCGAAGTAATTTTTTTAAAAAAATATTTAATTTCTAGTTTCTATTCTAAAATTGGTTTCCTATTAGAGTAACCCATATATATAGCTATTTTATTTAAATTTTGTACATGTATTCAACAAGGGTGTATATATCATTATTTAAATAAAAATAACCTAATTTAATCAAAATCAGAATTTTAAAAACTCAAATTTATTTGTTTGATTTGTAAGGTTTTATTCAAAAAATTTAAATTTATTTGAAAAAAATAAGTGAAACTCATGCAAAAATGCAGGGTTCGTGATAACGATTAACAAGTTCTTAAACTCACTTGTTAGCGATCAAGAGTTTGTGAATCATATTCATAAGTTGATCGTTGAATCATATTCGTGAATAGATTCGTGAATAACATTTTACTTATTGAGTCGATACACGAACAAAACTTTTGACTCGAACTCGAGTTCGATATATTTTTAACGAATAAAAATGCGAACACTTAAAAATTCGACTCGGTTCGGATTATTTACGACCATATCTAGCGCTACTCAAATCCAAATCAGGATGGGTGTTCACGGGTATTTTCAAAGCATGATAACCAACATAATATATTTCAAGACAAATCATCGAAAACATGATTTTAACTTATGAATATAAAATTACCTATCCGACTGTAAAATCTTTCTACCCATTACTTAATAAATAAATATAACTGTGAATTTTTTTGATAAGCAAAAGAACAGTTTTCATTAACTTGAACGTAATACAGCCGGGACAAACCTATAACTTCCGATACAACCAGGTTGGAAAATATTGTCGATCTTACAAACGCTAACGCAAGTACACGTATCAGACAAGTAGTATAATGATTTGTTCCCATGATGACTAACTTAAGCTGTTAAATATTAAAAACAACCGTTCTCTCAATTCAAGTGATAAAACTAAGATCAAAATTTATATTAATTACTCCTAAAATATGAAAATATATAAATCAACTTCAGAATCAAACAAGATAGAAAGTATCTAGCCCTTTAACTTCCTCTTGAGTTTAACAAGCGTCCATCGTTATATATTTTAATGTTCTGATCTCTAGTGTAGGGTACATCAATAATCACTTGGACCTTCTGAATCTCAAGTGAATCTAACTCATAAGATTAACTCCCATATTCATATACAGAATTTAAAATTCATGAGCAGCATTAACACATTGCCCTAATTTAACTACTTGTGGTGATTAAGTATATTCCTATCCTAGACATAAATTAACATCATTGTTAATCATAAGTTATATTGATTGGGTCTCATCTAGGTTTTCTCTTCCAAGCATCACCTAGACTACCATTTTAATTACAAAGTTAATTGCTCTTTGTAAAGCATTACACACAAATAAATATAATCAATCATAATGAAGGTAACACAGAGAATTAAAAAGAATGCTTATATAAAAACTCAAGAATCCATTAAATCCCTAGAACAACAATTAGTTCATTATCTTAAACTTCCTCTTGAGTTTAACAAGCATACATCGTTATCTATATTTTAATGTTCTGATCTCTAGTCTAGGGTACATCAATAATCACTTGGACCTTCTGAATCTCAAGTGAATCTAACTCATAAGATTAACTCCCATATTCTTATGCAGAATTTAAAATTCATGAGCAACATTAACACATTGCCCTAATTTGACTACTTGTGGTGATTAGGTATATTCTTATCCTAGACATAAATTAACATCATTGTTAATCATAAGTTATATTTATTGGGTCTCATCTAGGTTTTCTCTTCCAAGCATCACCTAGACTACCATTCTAATTACAAAGTTAATTACTCTTTGTAAAGCATTACACACAAATCGATATAATCAATCATAATGAACGTAACATAGAGAATTAAAAAGAATGTTTATATAAAAACTCAAGAATCCATTAAATCCCTAGAACAACAATTAGTTCATTATCTTAAAGTAAAACATAATTAAGGAATAAAGAAGATGAAGGAAAGATAACACTTGTGATGTGGCTTCAATCTTTAATTTTCAATCTCCATGTGCGTCTTCTCCAAGTATCTCATCTCGTTCTTCTTCTTTGGCTCTAAGTCTAAACTATTCTACGTGTGTATTTTTCTAACCGCCCTCTTGTCTAACTGCTGGATATATTATAGTTCAAGTGTTTTTAATACCAAAATAGGAATAAAAAAATTCTAAATAGAATAATATTCTAATTGGAAATTTGTGGGATGATTTCATGGACTGATTCTGGATTCTTCAGAGCAGATATAAATATCAGGTCCAAGATAGTATTGTGGGCCTCTTTTCAAACTTTCCAATGACTGCTTATGGGCTTAAAATGGTGTTAGAAATATGTTATAGTCTTGATGATAACTCACCAAAATACCTTAATTAGATTTTTTTGTATCATTAGAAGCCTTCAATGGATAACCACATTTTATCTATCCGTTGAACGAGTAGCTTATGTTAATAAGTATGTAGCACATTTTGTACACTATGATAGTTGAGGGATTTGGTAGTTATTGTAGTTTCTAAGTCATGTTGACTACTAGCAAGATATACAAAATAGGTGGGCTAAGTGTAAATATAAAATGCCTTGTAATTTTGTATAAGTGAAAGAGTATCAACTGCTAAGAAAACATCTTCAACTGCCAAACTACAAGCTTCAACAGATGACTCTACAAGTTTCAACGGATAACTCAATATGCCTTTAATGGATAATCTAGTCAAGAGGTCTTCAATTGATATCAGATAAAGCTTCAATGAATGACAGTAGTATAATGTCAATGGGTGACTACAATAAAGCTTCAACGGATAACACCAATGTAGCTTTAACGAATGATCAACAAGATAACAGTTGATAGTGACTTGACAGAAGCTGATAGAGTCACATGAGTTGATAGTGCATAAAAGGAATGTGGCAGCTTGATTACAGGTTTTAGAAGAAAATGAAGAATTTCCATTTCCATGCAAAACAAGCTCGTTCAAAGATGTTATATTTTTCTTGGATTGTATTGGATAGAGAAATGAAGAAGCATGTGTATGGACCTAGCTGATAAGAATATTATTCTTGTTTTATTGCACATGTAAACTTGGTTCAAATATAAACCAAATGTAGCAATTATTTTAGAACAATAAGCACAACAAGTAGAACAAGAAAGAACTAGAGAGTTTAGCAAGTTGTATCTTTAGAAAGCACTCTCAAGTTCTAAGTTGTACTAAATTACTTGTAAGCAACTATGTGCATTTTACATCACAGAGATTTCTTCAAATATACATCTCTGGTGGAAAGACAAATCCACCATAGAGTTTTTAAAATGTGTGTTTAATTACTTTGTGTTTGTAGAATACTTCAAAAGCTTAATCTGCATTCTTGCTTATTCAAAAACACAGTTGTATATTTGTAGAGTATTTTTCAGAAATAAAAAAGAAACCAGAATTCCATTTAACCCCCTGTTGTAATTCAGTTGTTGTATTATTGGGAAATAATAATTGGTATCAGATCAAGCTCTTAACACACAAAGAGTTTAAAGATCAAAGAAATCAAACAACATGAGCAAGAAGGATATTGGTGTGAAGATTCTAATTCTGGACAAAGACAACTATCATCACTGGAAAGTGAAGATGCACCTTCATCTACTCTCTCAAGATGAAAGCTATGTTAACTGCATAGAAAATGGACTTCATGTTCCTATCAAGGTTGCAACAGATACTGTTGATGCTGCTGGAAAAGAGCAAACTGTTCCAAAGCCTAAAGCAGAATGGACTAATGAAGATATTGAAGAAGTCCATAAAGACAAAAAGGCCATGAACATTTTGTTCAATGGTCTTGATCAAGACATGTTTGACAGTGTCATAAATTCAAAATCTGCTAAGGAAGTTTGGGACACAGTTCAAGTACTGTGTGAAGGAACTGAGTAAGTCAGTGAAAAAAATGCAACTTCTCATACAACAATATGAGCACTTTCATTTTGAAGATGGTGAGTCCCTGAATGATACTTTCATTAGATTTCAAACCAAGGATTCCAATATAAAATTCCTAAGGTTTTTACCAAAGGAATGGAAGCCAATGACAGTATCTCTCAGAAATTTACAAGAGTACAAGGATTTTACTCTTGAGAGACTGTATAAAATTCTGAAGACCTATGAGCTTGAAATGGAACAAGATGAGCTGATAGAGAAAGGAAAGAAGAAAGGTGGGTATGTGGCATTGGTAACTGAGCAAGATAGAGTGGTGGAACTGAAGGTTGAAGTTGTTAAAAATGCACTAAATATTAATGTTTGTGAAGGCAGGTCTGAGATGAGCAAGGGATAAGGTTGATGGCTGAAGATGAAGACTGTCCAACTAAGATGACATGGATGAAGTTGATGAGCATTTAGCCTTTCTGTCTAGAAGAATTGTAAAGCTCAAATTCAATAAAAATTATAGAGTTGTGAAGCCCAACAAAAATATGGTTGACAAAACCAAATTCAAATGTTTCAAGTGTGGGTTGAGTGGTTATTTTGTAAATGAGTGCAGAAAGTCAAGCTCTGAAAAGAAAAGGTTTGAGCCTGTAGACTACAAAAAGAAATATTTTGAGTTGCCCAAACAGAAAGAGAAGGCCTTCTTAATTCAAGAAAATGATCGGCTAGGTGATGGAGATGATGCAGATGAAGACATGAATTATGTCAACCTTGCTCTCATGGCCAAGTCAGATGAAACAGAGGTTAACTCATCTAGCAATCATGTAATCACTACTGATCTTTCACAACTTTCTAAAGATGAATGCAATGATGCTATAAATGAAATGTTTACGAAATTGTATCATTTGCATGTCACACTTAAATCACTCACAAAAGAGAACACTAGAATTAAAGAGCTAAACCAATTTGAAAGAAACAAAGTGTGGAAGCCGGTACCCAAACCTAAAAACAAGAATTCTATTGATACTAATTGGGTATTGAGAAATAAGATGGATGAAAATGGCATAATCATAAGGAACAAAGATAGATTGGTTGCAAAAGGATACTCTCAGCAAGAGGGAATAGATTTTGATGAGACATTTGCTCCAGTTACAAGACTTGAAGCTATCAAAATCTTTCTAGCCTATGCAGCCCATGCCAATTTCAAAGTCTATCAAATGGATGTGAAAAGTACCTTTCTGAATGGAGAATTGGAGGAGGAATTCTATGTTATCCAACCTCCAGGTTTTGAAGATTCCAACTTTCCAGACTATGTATACTATCTGTTGAAAACACTTTATGGATTGAAGTTAGCACCTAGAGCCTAATTGGCTAATTGGAAAACACTTCTGGTTTTGATCTAATTGGCTATTCAGATGCAAATTATGCAGGTTGCAAGATTAACAGAGAAAGTATAACAGGGACATGTCAATTCCTAGGAAATAAGCTAGTGTCCTGGTTTAGTAAGAAACAAAACTCAGTTTCTACTTTCACATCTGAGGCTGAATACATTGTTGATGGTAGCTATTGTGCACATATTCTATAGATGAGAAATCAATTGTTGGATTATGGTCTACATGCAGACAGAATTACAATCTTCCATGACAACACAAGTGCCATTTCCATTACTGAAAATCCTATGCAGCATTTAAGGACAAAGCACATCGACATCAAGTATCACTTAGGGAGCATGTTATGAATGGTACTGCGAAACTTTATTTTTTTCCAAGTGAGCAACAAATTGCAGACATCTTTACCAAGCCACTTGATGAATCAACATTTACTAGGTTGGAAAGTGAGTTAGGTATGCTAAACTTCTCTTAATTTACTATTATTGATCTTTATACAATTTGTAATGTAGTCAGAAATAAATTTAATTTTCTTGATCAATTCACGAAAAAGTGAAATTTTGGCTAAGCCAAAATTACTCTTTCAATGTATAAGGATTATCCGTTAAAAGTCAAATATATATATATATATATATCTGGATACGTTGCCCCTCAACGGATAATGGTTTATTTGACATCCGTTGATTTATATATCAATCATAAACGTTGATTCTAAAACATCATTCGTTGAAATATACTTACAGTCGTGTATGTATACGTTGATGGTCAATTTTAGAATTTTTACTGTTTATTTTATTTTTAAACGATTATTTTTGGCATAAATCATTCGAAATTTATCTTTATTTTAATCATTTGTGTTTTCCCTAATTTGGGAAAGTATAAAATTCAATTTCATTTTCAGATCTTACTTTTATCTTTCTCTAATTTTCCAAGACAAATTTTACCCTCTTTCTTCCCACAACCCTTTTTCTCTTTATAACTGCAAACTCAGCAAAAATGGCACCAGTTACTAAGATTATGTCTCAGACAGGATTCGTCTATGAGAAGAACAATTTCGTTGCTCTGGTTGACAAGAGTTTTGCTCATGAGAACTATCACAGGATGATGGACTTCATAAGCAACTGCAAACTCAAGTATTCTATGATCGAGTCACCAATTATCTACTGTGAAGTTGTTGAAGAGATGTGGACCTCTGCTGTCTTTGATTCAAAAGACATGACCATTAGCTTTACTATCAAAGGTAACAATTATTGTATAAATTCTGATGAGGTCCAATCTTATTTTAAATTTCCTGAAAACAACACAACTACTCCACACACTGATGATAATGTAATTAACATGTTTAAATCCATTGGTTATGCTTTAGAAACTGCTAGTCTAGGTAGCATTAAGAGAAAAGGACTTAGGAAAGAATGGAGTTATTTGTGTGATGCATTTATCAAGGTCTTTTCTGGTAAAATTAGTAATTTTGATTCTATCACCTCTGCACTACTTAACATGCTTTATATGCTTCTGTCTGATAAATTCTATCATTTTAGCAACTATGTCATGCTAGAGATAGGGTATAAATTGGGAGATATTCAAAAGAGGCCTAGGAATGTATATTATGCTAGATTCTTTATTATGCTTGTTAACCATGTTTCTAAGGACCTAAAAATTGAGAACACATCCAATAAACTAGAATGTTGGGTTCAAGAGAAGAGGGTGCTTACAGAACTTATCAAAAACAACCTCAACAGTGAGGTGCCTCTCTATTATCTTCCTATTTTTGAGGTATCTCAGGTAAGTCAGGTAAACACCTCTATCTCTATCTCTTCCCAATCTTAATTTTTTTTCCTTCAATAGTGGCTATGGAATCTGTGACAGCGACCAAACAGATTTCTACACAAGTCACTAGACCAAAAATTTCTAAATCCAAGTAAAATTAAAACCACCTCTAGTATCTATCAAAAGACACTAGTTGTAAAAACCACTAAAGCACCTGAGGGAAATGTTCAGGGTGGTAAAAAAGGTGAGGGAAGGGGTGAACATCAAAGAAGCCGCACGGATAAAGTAGGTGAGGTCAGTGTAACCAAAACCAGCCACACTATAGTCTCTCAAAAAACTGTAGTGATACAAAAGGATATTAGCACATCCCTAGTTGCATCATCTTAAAAGGGTGTGACTATTGAAATAAGCTCCCAACCAGAAGCACATGCCAAAAGGGGTAGGGACACTAAAGACTCAACTCAAACCTATATTAGAAAGAAGAAATCTAAAAACATGGGAGAGTCACAGGGTGCACACACAGTGCAAACCCAAGTCACATACTTGGTATCTACACCTTCTCAAAGCCAGGTTGATGTGGCTCCAGCAAATGTGGAGTCACAACCCCACTCTTTAACAATCGAAACACCTCAAACACACAACTCTGCAACTATCTCTCTGAATGTGGACATGATTTCTACATCAATTAATGATTCCCCATCTCTTAAATTCATGGAGGAGCCCCATAATCAAACGGGTGATCATCATCTAATTGATGATTTGTTGGATCACATACCAATTCTTTCACAAACTGTTGAGAGGTCTGTGCACCAAATTTAAAATCAATCTCGACAGACTCCACAATAGTTTCAACTTCTATTCCTCTTGTTTCTTCTTCATTAACGGAGATCCATCATCCATTGATAAGTGATTGTCCTTCAATAGATATGCTTCACAACAGTTATCTGTTGAAAGTCACAACTACACCTTTACCTGCTATTTCACAGCAGTTGACAGTCTCTGCACAAACACTTGATATATCAAAATCTATTACAAGTGCAGATGACTTGGTAGTTGTTCAATAACTTCTAGGACTGAGGAAAGGGAGTGATTTGAGTGAGAGGTTAGGTTGCTCATAGGAAAAAGGAGAGGCTGAGAGTCACACTATTTCTTCCAGTGTGGCAAATTAAAGAAAGTGAGAGGAGTTCCACCTTAGTAGGTGAAGGTGAGGGTGTGAGGATAGTGATCCAGGGGGAGCCCCTGATGCAAGAAAATAGAGAAATTGAGAGAAAAACAAGTATTGAAGAAAGGATGACAGCCATTACAAGTGAGTCAATGAATGTCGGTGATGCCGAAAAAGAAAGACAATATCAGCAACATTACAGAGCTGTTACAGATTCTATTTTCTTGGATGTTGAGACATTTACTCATCCCGTAACAGCCTATCAAATATTAGTTGTTCAGGGTAATGAAGAGGCATAGAGGATATTGAATTTAGTTCACACAACTGAATCAATGCAAAGGGCCAAAGATGCATCTCTACTATGCCTCCTGTAGCTGATGATGATTTTGAATATGAAGCTGATGATTCTAATGAAGAGTTTGGTGAAGATGCTGGTATGGACATAGCCCTAGTTTTACAACTAATACTCCTGATTGGATGCTCAGCAAGGAGTGCAACTCTCATCATTTCAACTCCACTCTTTTCAAGCTCATCTCACAGACTCAAATAGCTTTAGCAGCTACTTCCAATGCTAGTACAAGGTCTCCTTTTCAAGAAAATCTAGAGTCTCTATAACTTCATACAATTTAACATCTCAAACATGCTCTAGATTTGGATGATCTAAAACTATCAATTGATGAAGTCAAAAAGGACATAAATAACAAGCTGGATGAGAAGCTCCCTGAAACTATAATGAAAGATCTACAACAAAATCTCAAGAAGGAAGAAGACCTATCTAGGAAAGTTGAGGTCTTGGGTACAAGAATGTCTAATGTTGAAGCTTTCTTGGCCCAGATACTTCAAGGTCAAGACACACAAACTCAGTTGCTCCAATAACTGGTGGCTGCACAATCTTCCACCTTTACATTTCTACTTGATGATAATAAAAAGGGGGAGAAGGATGTGCATGTACAAGTCACTAAGGTAATAGTTCCCTCTATTATGCTGCCAAAGCCACCTGTAAGAGGAGAGTTGGACAACATAAACTTGATCAATCTAGCTGCATCTGAATTAAATCTTAAAGAAAAGAAACAGAAGATAGATGAAAGGATAGCTCAAGTATTTGGCTCAACTAAAAAAACATCAGAATATGTGAAATATTTCACGCAGTTGAAGCCTCTTACATCAGGATAATTGAAGCTAGGAAAGGGTATAAAGGGAGAAACATCAATTACAAATGAACTTAATCCCATTGTGGTGCTCAAACCTAAACCTTCAACCTTCAGATTTACAAGCAAACACTCAATGGAGCTAGATTATTCACCTCTTAGGCCTGATGAGCAGAAACTCATGGGCAAATCAATTGCTAGCTACAAGATAACCAAGGATGCTGCTTTGAGAAAGAGAATAGCAAGAATTTACAGACATGGAGAAATGATCTATATAATGAGTAGACATCCAAACTTTATAGAAGAAAAGAAAGAGGAAGCCCCGAGGTTAAAGTCACAGTCAAAGAAAAGGAAAAAGTAGGCTACTAAGGAAGCTCAAAAGAAGATTGAGAAGCCTGCTACTGAAACTGAAAAGGAATTGACTGAAGAAAAGGAAGAGAAGCCTGAGTGGAAAACAGGTAAAAGAGTAAAGGTGAGAGCTAAGAGGCCAAGCAAAATTTCAGAAGAGAAGAGTGAGCCATCTCAATCTATTTCTACAACTCAATCAACTGTGCCCAATGTGGAACCAGTTGAAATCAAGGTGTATCCTGAGGTAAACTATCACGGTGAACCAATAGCGCCCAAAGAATAACCTATAAATTAGGAGAGCTTACCAATCCCTGATTTGAACATCCCTTTGGAAACCAAGAAGAGAACTTTAAGAAGGAAGAAGAAGTCAACCCTACCTCCAACTAAAGCCATCTCAAAACCACAGAAGCCTATTGTCAACAAAGATGATCAACTTTACATCCGTGACATCAAAGAATTCACCGATATTCAACTCTACTTGGATGAATTAGAGTAATTAAGAGGAATTGATGCTTCTACTAAACTTCCAGAAGGGATTGGTCTTCAAATACAAGGGTGGTTATGAGAGGATATGGCCATTCTAAAGGATTCTTGAGGAAATCTACAATGTCTTCGTCAAGGTATTTTCTGCAATGAAGAAAGACTTTGGATTCACAAAGGTTGCTAAATCAGAAATACTCAGGAAGATAAGTCAAATCAGACAAAGCTGAAGAGATCCTAGTACACTACCAAGGGTTCTAACTATTCCAAACACCAGAAATAGAGTGCCCATGAAACCTTACTGGATCATGGAGTTTAGAGATGAGAAGTATGTCAAAAGATTTTTCAGAATTGAAGACCAACTTAAAATCTCAAGTAATGAAACTCTCAAGGAGATGCAAGAGATGCCAGATGTCAATGAAGAAAATGAAGCTGAATTCTACGACAACTTCAACTCCAGGTTGAGGAAAATAATGAGAAGTTGGGAAGAAAAAAGTAGGGAATCAAGGAAAAGCAAAGCATCTGCTCAGACTAGAGGAGCACCTTGATAATGGCAGATAAACTTCTTTTAACCTTCTTTGTACATTTCTTTTGTAATGCAACATTTTATAAACTGTCTACTTTTCAATGTATTATCATTATAGGATGTTTTGTTATCATCAAGTCAATCTGAATTTATGCTTATAGTTCTATTAGACATAAATTGGGGGAGATTGTTATGAATATGTTGTAGTCTTGATGATAACTCACCAAAACACCTTAAGTAGATTTATTTTGTGTTATTTAGAAGCCTTCAACGTATAACCAAAATTTATCTATCCGTTGAAGGAGTAGCTTATGTTAATAAGTATGTAGCACATTCTGTATACTATGATAGCTGAGGGATTTGGTAGTTATTGTAGTTTCTAAGTCATGTTGACTACTAGCAAGATATACAAAATAGGTGGGCTAAGTGTAAGTATAAAATACCTTGTAATTTTGTATAAATGAAAAAGTATCAACTGCTAAGGAAACATCTTCAACTGCTAAACTACAAGATTCAATGGATGACTCTACAAGCTTCAATGGATAACTCAATATGCCTTCAATGGATAAGCTAGTCAAGAGGTCTTCAACTAATATCATATAAAGCTTCAACGGATGTTAACAAGAAAGTTTCAACGGATGACACTAGTATAATGTCAACGGATGACTACAATAAAGCTTCAACGGATAACACCAATGTAGCTTCAACGGATGATCAACAAGATAACAGTTGATAGTGACTTGACAAAAGCTGACAGAGTCACATGAGTTGATAGTGCACAAAAGTAACGTGGCAGCCTGATTACAGGTTTTAGAAGAAAATGAAGTATTTCTATTTTCATGCAAAACAAGCTCGTTCAAAGATGCTATATCTTTCTTGGATTGCATTGGACAAAGAATTGAAGAAGCATGTGCATGGACTTAGCTGATAGGAATATTATTCTTGTTTTATTGCACATGTAAATTTGGTTCATATATAAACCAAGTATAGCAAGTATTTTAGAACAACAAGCACAACAAGTAGAACAAAAAAGAACTAGAGAGTTTAGCAAGTTGTATTTTTAGAAAGCACTCTCAAGTTCTAAGTTTTACTAAATTACTTGTAAGCAGACGTGTGCATTTTGCATTACAGAGATTTCTTCAAATATACATCTCTGGTGGAAAGACAAATCCACCAGAAATTCTTTAAACTGTGTGTTTATTTAATTTATGTTAGTAGAATACTTCAAAAACTTAATCTGCATTCTTGCTTATTTAAATATACAGTTGTATATTTATAAAGAGTTTTTCAGAAATAAAAAAGAAACCATAATTCCATTCAACCCCCCTTCTATAATTCTGTTGTTGTATTATTGGGAAATAACAAACGGCCCAAATAGTAAAGACCATAAATCATGTCCAAAAATCTGAATTTTCAGTGAATTGACTCCAAAAGATTCAATTTAAACTCCAATCCACTATTTTCCTCATTCCTACAATAAAACATTAAAACACATCAAATGAAATACAATCTTATGCAAAATAACTTAAAATATAGGGATATATTAATAATAAATATCTACTCATCAGAAAACAAATAACATACTAAAATTGTTAGATGATTTGTTTTCTGATCGTTTAACACATATAATTTAAAAATTCTTGAAACTAAAAACGAAATCAAAAACATCACAAACGATCCAAACTCTATCAACATCTTTAAAAATAGCAACATCACAATTGATCATATCACATAAAAACATTGTTAACCCAGTGTTCTGAAACACTAATTGCATAAACTGAGATTGGAGAAGCGACACCCCTGCTATCTACATGCCGAATACCAGTTATCAACATACCGAATGCACCCCAGCTATCTATATGCCGAATACCAGCTATATACATGCCGGAAGTGTAAATCCATGAAGGATGAACAATATTTATTTGTGAAATGTGAGCTCTTGCAATATTTACCATCGCCCCAGATTCGATGCAGACTTTCCGGATCATCAAAAACATCAATAAACTCGTCTCATGACTATAACAAAACAAAAACATAACAAAATATCTCAAAATAAGAGACAAAGCACATACTACAATAGAAAATACACATAAATACCAAAAAAATTGGATTTTATTAAAAGGAAATTAACAAGAATAAAAAAAGTGAAAAATTGAGGCTTTCCACTGAAAGAAATCAGTAAAAACCTCTCGATTAACTTGAGAAATAACATATCCTAAAATATAACTGCGAATTTAATTCGACAAAAATCTGATGCCCTGCCTTAACATAATTAGAAAATACCCGACAAAAAAGACATAATTAGAAAATAAAATTTGAATTTTGAGGCAAGCTGTTTATGACGGAAAACGTTTAAAGAGGTAAAAATGTAATCATTTGGATCCATTAACATCTCCCCACTCCTTGGCCTTTTCACCACTCTCCCTCCTCTCTCTCTCTCTCTCTCTCTCTCTCGTAACACACACTTGTTTTCAATATATCTATCATTTCATCCTCTCTAATCAGCATTTCGCCGATCAATCATCTCTCTCGTCGCTCAATTCACAACGGTACAATTTCTCGTTACATTTATTTAAATTTAAATATTTTTTTATTACAATTAATCTGTATTTGCAATTGATATTGATATGTAAACACTCTCTGTTACTTTACAGGTGATATGATTTTAATGATTTTATCGAAGATTAAATTGAATTAGGGTTTGATTAATTTAATTGATAAATTATGTTTAATAAGATTATAAAACGTGGACAACAGAAGGTTTCGAAATCGGATACTAATAAGAATTCGAATTCCGGTTCGGTTTCAACGCCTGATGTTGTTGTAAATCACGCGTCGCGAGGCGGTGGACAGCCTGTTTCGGAACCTCAGCAGCAGGCTGGTGGAGGTTCCGTTGCGGCTGCAGCTCCACCGCCTCTGCCTGAGACAATTGAGACTCTCCCTTCGTTTAAGGATGTTGCGGTAGGGGACCGTCAGGGTTTGTTTTTACGGAAAGTGCAAGTTTCGTGTTTTCAGTTTGAGTTTTCGGATATAATGAAAATGGTGAGGGAGAAGGAAATTAAGAGGCAGTCGCTTGTGGAGCTTGTGGATTTTGTGCAGTCAGGTTCGAGTAGGATATCGGAGAGTAATCAGGAGGAAATGGTGCGGATGATTGCTGTTAATATATTTCGGTCGTTGCCACCTGCGGTGTATGAGAATACGGGGTCTGAGAATTTGGAACCGGAGGAGGATGATCCCTTTCTTGAGCCTTCTTGGCCACACTTGCAGCTTGTTTATGAGTTGCTTTTGCGATATATTGTGTCACCAGATACGGATACTAAGGTTGCCAAGCGGTACATTGATCATTCCTTTGTGCTGAAATTGCTTGATTTGTTTGACTCGGAGGATCCGCGAGAGCGGGAATATTTAAAGACTATTCTCCATCGTATTTATGGGAAGTTCATGGTTCATCGCCCATTTATTAGGAAGGGAATCAATAATATATTTTATCGATTTATATATGAGACTGAAAGGCATAGTGGCATCGGTGAGCTACTGGAGATTCTTGGAAGCATAATCAACGGGTTTGCGCTGCCTATGAAAGAGGAACATAAGTTATTTCTTGGTCGTGCACTCATACCTCTTCATAAACCCAAGACAGTTGGCTTCTATCATCAGCAGCTCTCCTATTGTATAACTCAGTTTGTTGAGAAGGACTACAAATTGGCAGATACTGTTATCAGGGGTTTGTTGAAGTACTGGCCAATCACTAATTGTCAAAAAGAAATTCTCTTCCTTAACGAACTCGAGGAAGTTCTAGAAGTAACACAAGCAGCTGAATTCCAGCGATGCATGGTACAACTTTTTAAACAAATAAGCCGCTGCATAACTAGCCCCAATTTTCAGGTACTTGAAACTTTAAAGTAAAAGCTCGATGAATTTCTCTTTTGTATGTAATACAAGACCTGGCGATAAAATCTAGCAGCTTTACTTCTTTTCTTTATGTGTTTTTATATATTATGTTGTAATAGCTTTCCTTGTGAGGAAAGGTTTTGTGTCTTCTGCTCATGCTGCTGTATCATTTCTCTGGCTTTTAGTCCTAGTTGATGTGGCTATGTTCTTTTCACATTTATGACACTAGTATCACGGGCATTCAGGGGCATTATAAACCAGTTTACCTTAGCAATTGAAGGCATGTCATTTTTATGTTATGTCATAAGCTGGTATATGTCTGGATATGGAACTTTGTTTCACTTTCTGTTTGCTCTTTTTGATTTGCTGATTGGACTAAACTCTTAAGAAGTTTTTTGAGATTATGTTTTTCATTCGTGGAGTTCCTGGTTAGTTGTTATCTGGGGAATTGGGATATAGTTGACGAATATTATTCTTGTTCAGTGGAATGAAAACTTATCTTACAGTGCATATGTATTTGTCGTTCTGTTTTTTCACTGCTTTTCCTGTTATTCATAGTGCATACTGAATCCCAAACTGACGTGGTCAGTTTTGAATATTCTGAATTATAGTGTAGCCCTTTTTGGAAAATTAACACGGTCACTTGAATTTATTTTAGCCCCGTCTTTTGGAATAAGGATGTTTTGCCTTCTTTAAATGTTGCATGAAATTTAATTTAGGACTCTATTGGCTTCTGTGTTGGTAGCATATGCCATTTACTTTTCAATCTATTGTTTATTTCTCGCTTGTTTATTTCTTTGTCATCATAGTCACACTTTCTGTTCACTGTAAGGTTTACTATGATCATAATGCAAGAATGAGAATTATTTTAACCATCATTTGCTAGAGTCTTTTAATGGCAAAGCTTATTTAGCCTGCACAAGTAATACATAATATTCTTGTTTATGCGGTTGTTTATTAAATTTTGATATAAAATTCAAGGAGTTGATATTCAGCAAAGTAAGACCTGGTGTCTATCTGATGTGAAGCCTCCATCGCAACTTTGGTTACATTACATCACCACTTTCCAGTGTATTATATTGTTGTGTTCATGCATGTATTTTTGGGAAAACAACCTTCATGAACTTGTAAACATTTATTTAGACACTTCAATACTGCCATCAATGCAGATACGCTGAATCGGTTATTAGTTTTTTACTTGATATTGTTTGGTAGTTTTTTTCGTTTGAGTAGATAGATATTAATGGGAACTGATTTTGTTGTGAAATTAGCTGCAAGTCTGATGAAGTTTTCCTTGATAGGTAATTTCACTGCGACTAGCATATGTTATAATTCTTTTAGATACCTCATGCATATATATGTTACAATGCTTGATAAAGTAAATTACCCGATTAAGTAATTACCTCGAATAAATATATGTTTTTCGTTCAACTTGGGCCAATAGGATGAAATAAAATTTTCGCTAAATGCTTTAGATGATTATAACTTTCAAAAAAAAATTCTTAAGAGCTCAGTGAAAATATAAAGTAATATATACTCAATTCTTTATGGGTGAAAGCCCTTTCTCTCAGTTTATTAAGAAACACTGCCCGGAACATCACTTGTCGCCGGAGTTGATCAAAGTAATGCAATAAATACGCATCCTCAGGATGCGGATATGCCGTATACGCATGCAAGGAATGCGTATGTCCCTTTCCTTTGCTGTATTTCCTTTTTTTTTATTTTAATTTTTAAGGTACATACGCATCACCGGCATGCGAATGCAGTGTGTACACATAATGCGTACGTGCTCCTTCTAGGCTAGTGGCTGCGGATGAACACACTTATGACACACATAAACACAACAAACACAGGCCTTCATCTTTTTAACACCAATCACCAACTTCAGTGAATTCATTACCAAGATTCAATAATCATCCTGAGATGATCGCCGGTTTTTTTCAATAGCGGCCTTCGATCACAGAATCTCAGAATGATGATTGAAATCACAGATAATTGGGCAAGCCACCTCTAAATATGTGGTATATAGATAATTTTTCCAATTTATTTTCTCTTTCCACCAATTTTAGGTTAAATCTCATTCTTAATTTTTCTTTTGTTGATTATATGCTTCTCATGTGTCATGCTATATTCTGCTTTGTTAACGCAAATAATTGTTAAGGGTATTCATTATTTAATATTCTTATTTTGCTGATGCAGCTCTCATTTGATTCACAATCATTGTTTTTAAAAACTTATTTGTCTACAAGTGATTTTGTAACCACAATATTCTCATTATGATAGTTCTAAATTATGTTCATAGTTAGCACTTTGAAATTTGCTCGTAGGGTATAAGGTTATTCTCATAGTAGTACTATGTCGGACAGGGACGCCTACTATGATAGTACACATAGATTTCAATTTACACAAAAAACTCTACCAACTTTAAAATGTATTGAAAATTATATAAATATAAAAAGTTTGTAAAATATATTAATATAATATTAATTTTTTCAGCATCACTTTAACTGTTTGGGAGCAAAAGATACTTGATTATGATAAGATTATGGTGAATTTACTTGAGCAGAAGAAGAAATATAATAATGGAAGATTTGGTTACTGTGTAATCTTTTTCTTGGGTGTATGGTCTTTATAGTTATAGCGGCTTTAGAATTATTTCAATTTTATAGTAGTAACTGAATCATAGTAATATTTTTTAAATTTATATTAATAATGTTTTGGGCATCATCATTTGTTCCTGTGAGATATCTTTTGTCATAAAATTGAATATTGATTAGCTATATGGCCAGGTTGCTACATATTTGTGTTGGTATGATAATTTCAAACAGAAATTTTTTTGCATATCTATGTCCACCATGCTTCTTGTTTCTCTTATTTTGTAATCCCAACATCTGAAAGTTGTAATAGCGAAGTGTCTTTCCCTTACAGGTTGCAGAACGAGCTCTCTTTTTGTGGAATAATGAGTACATTATTGCCCTGATTTCCCAGAACCGTAATGTAATCTTGCCCATCATATTTGAGGCACTTGAAAAGAATATCAAGTCTCATTGGAATCAGGCAATCAATGGGTTAACAGTAAACGTTCGAAAAATGTTCTTGGAAATGGATGCTGAGCTTTTTGAGGAATGTGAAAAGCAGTTTGCAGAGAAAGAGGCAAGGGCTGCAGAGTTGGAAGAGAATCGGGAATTGACGTGGAAGAAGTTGGCTGCTGCAGCTGATGAAGGAGGCTGATCGGAGGATATGGTCGAAACATATTTCCGGAAGAAAACAAAAAAACATACAGAAAAAATTACCTTCTCACTTAGCTGAGATGCACCCTGTCCTAAATTGCAGGTGCATGATCCTCTAAAAGAAAATGCTTTCATCTCCTTGTCCGAGTTATTACAAATTGTTTACCTAACTATTCAGGTCAACTTTGGCAGTCAGTGAAGACACATCAGGAGTGATTCACTGGTCTAACTTAAAATGTTGTAGTTGTTCTACATTTGTCTTCCTTTTGATAGAGAAAGTATGGATTGACTTTGTACCGTAGAACACAAACCTGCCATATCCTGGTGGATGGCAATTCTGGGTGGGTTTGGGTGAAAAATATAGGAAGTTCTTTTGTAATCTTTATTTGTGCACCAAGTACATAAAGATTTGAAATGTGATAAGTTTTCTGAACATCACCACCTTCTGAAAGTTGCATTTGAAAATGTTTGGAATACCAGAAAAATTGGTGGTTGGAATGTATTGTATATACTAACTTATCCAGCAGGAAGAACAAAATTCTTCCCAAGAAATGAGAATCGCGAAAGAAGAGTTGGGAACAACTATTATCGTTCTTTTGATTTTAAGTTTCAGAAGAGCAGTTGCTACTCGAAAGATACTACTAATTTACCAGTATTCAGTCAGAGGCCTCGTCGGAAGTTGTCCATACGTCATAGGCCTCGTCGGAAGTTGTCCATATGGTCATAGGCCTCGTCGGAAGTTGCCCATGTTACCTGACTGGAAAACCAGTATTCGGCCATTAGCCAAATGTAGTTTCATAAATTTGGAATCAGACGTTTCATGTAGATCAGGGGAAAGAAATATAATTCAAAATGTCTTATTTACTCAGTAGACGGATAGAATTTTCGTCACTGTAATTAATCTTTAAACTGATACTAACTTATCACCTTCATTTAAATAAAAAAAATATAATTATAATACGATTCTTGCATTTCTATTAATTCATTAAAAGATTAGAATTGCACAATAAATACAAATTTACGGATGAAACCAAATTAACGGTGTACCAACTCTATTATCAAAATATCACTAAAAAGCGGTTACGTTTATTAATAAAAATAATAAATTATTTTATGTTCATACATAAAATATGGATTATTTAAAGTCACCGTCATATCCTCCGTTGAATATGTTTTAGTTGACAATTATACTTCGAAACAAGTTTTTTTTTCTAATTGATTACAATTTACACACGCGTTCACTTATGAGTTGAACATAATTTTTAACCTTCCATATGGTACAAGAACTCAACCAATATATCAAGCACTTTGTTGACAACTTAAACCAAGATTTGTAGACCTGTAGAAATATTTTAGACGATGGTATATAAAATTTTGAAACAAATCAAAAAATACCCGTAAAATTCCAGAGATATACCGGTGATAGAGTGTTTATGGTTTCTGGGTGTGGTCCGTATGGAGTGTATATTTTTTAGTTGTCTTGTTGTGTCTGTCTCTCTTTTTTATTTGATTTTTCTTTTTATCTCCCCTATGATTATTGGTTTTCCTTTTTATCCCCCTCTGATTAACCAGTTGTCCCCTAATCAGTAGGGGTGACTGTTATAGGCAGTATGAGTGACTATTATAGGTTATTCAACACGTGGTAGACAGGGAGAAGGGAAGAGTATGACATGGTACCCTGGTGAATGTCATGTGTAATGTTTAGAGGATAAGATTGAGATGTGGGGCCAACGACCTACAAAAATTGAGCCTTCTGTTATAACCTCTTGTCGTTTGTGATTTGCAGATGTTTTGACTTACGGTCTCCGAAGGTGCACAATGCTTACGATGGACGTAGGTCCTTTATTATGTAATGGGTTTTATGGAACCAAGGGAAAGGGGAGTTTGGAGAGTCGCGTTTTTATTTAAGGTTCCTACGGCTACGACCGTAGGGGGACCACAAATTTGATGCCATCAGATGCCCCCTCCATAAGTGTAGTTTTCTTTAGGAAGCTACCGGTCTTGAAGAGGAACTGAGTATAGTGTTTTCAGTGAATTTTAATTAATTAATAAAGATAATAATGATTTTCCTTTTTAAGAGGTTAATAAGAGCGTTTATGCCGTTTATTAAAGAGTGTGAGGTGGAGGCGACGTGTCCTGTAAATGTCTCTTTGTAAGTGGCACGGGTTTTGAGGAGGAGTGGGTTTCACGCGCCTGCCTTTTTTCTTTTTACGGGTTCCATGAATCATTAGCTTTCACAGTTTCGACGATTCATTTCCTTGGAAAGCGGGGGAAGTAATTAAATTTCAAATATATACATTTGTCCAATTTTATTTTCTTTTTCATTCACTTTTGGCCAAGATAGAACCGAGAGAGGCACACGAAGGTAGAAAATCAAAGTTGTTCAATTCGTTCCACATAGTTGCTTCGTTTCCAAAAAGGTACTTGCTTCAACTCTGTTTTAATTTCATACTTGATTCTTTTCGATTTGTGTGTAAACTATGATATCTATAAGGGGTTAGGATATTGGGAGAATAGGGTTTGATTGGGTCTGAGGATAGGGGTTGAGTTCGTAGAAGTGTGATTTTGGTATGGGTAAAAGAAAGGTTATTCTATAATTATGTTGTGTGTATTCTTCGTTTTTATTTTTGTTCGCTTTTTATGGACAATTTATTGAGATGACCTTCTTTTGTTTGCAGAGAATCTAGGGATGGGGAAGCGTGGGAGGTTTGTGGTGAAAGAGAGTGAGAGTGAAAGTACACCGGATTCCGAGAATGAAGCCTTGTCTGCGTCGCTCATCGGGGTGGAAGATACCGAAAGCGTTGAAACTTCTAGGAGTGTTTCGAAAAAGGGGGATCTGTAGATGAACATGATCGTCCCCTTCGGGAGGTAGTGTCTAAGGGTACAGGTACAGGGCCATCTTCTGGGGAATCACATATTCGTAAGGGTGTCCCTTCCACGTCTCAAGGTCGGGGAAAAGAGAAAGCAGGGGAATCAAGTTTTCCTGGTATTGATCGAGGGAGAGGGAAAGAAGTGGCTGAGTTGGCTAGAGTGCAGAGGCAAGAAAGTGAGAGGGGGAAGGGTGGAGATGAGAAGTTTGGTCGGGGATCGGGGATAGATAGATGTAAAGTAGAAGTTTGTGAAAACTCCTCTGGACATTTAGAGAGATAATTATTTTAAGTCTTTATGTGAGGTTAGTTATTATCAGGAAAAGAGATATGGGATTATCTCAGATCAAGTATTGGAGAAGTTTTTGGGAGATTTGGAATATATCAACAAGCCTCCCAACTTTGGTGACAGCTATCTTGTTGAAGTAAGATATGCCTTTCAGATTCCTGAAGAGTTTGGGATAAGGTTGCCTAATGAGGGAGAGAGGTTGTGGCATAGAGGAGGGGAATGATGGGTTGGAATCCCGTTGGAAGCATTCAGGGCGGGGTTACGGTTGCCTATGCATCGATTCTTACATACACTTATGTGTGAAATAAGGATAGGTATTGGTCAACTAGGCCCTAATTATATGAGGAAAATCACTGCTTTTATAGCTAGATGTACCGAATGGGGTTTGGAACCCACATTAGGCCTTTTCTGGCCTTTGCACAAAATGCAAGGGTCAAGGGGTTATTATCCTTTGCAGGAGATCCATTGGAGGGGGGCTAAATCCTTGGGGGGGGGGGAATATTGGTACAGGGTCCTTCGTCCAACAAAGGTTGGCATGGTGAGTTCTTGAAGTTCAAGGGGGGAGATCTGGCTTATCCGCCGGAGCATAAAAGGCCCGATGGGATTGTAGGGGCGGTGCGAAGGTATGAAATGTTAGAAGAGAATGAACATGATTATGCCGTCCAGTTTGTATGAGGGAAGAAGGAGGGTTTGTGGTCAGTTAAGAGTTTTTGGGACCCTGAGTTTCTGATAAATCGTAACCATAATCGTCTGATGTTTATCTGTCATTTTATACTATGTACATTTTGGGGTTTTGACTATTTTTCTTTAGGGTATATGTTTTTTTTTTTCTGGTAAAATTATCAGGATAATTTTGTCATTTCAGTTTTGTTACAAGATTTGCTTATTCCTACTCACATGGATCGTCGAAGAATTTTGAAATTGGCTCATGAGAGGCAATTAAAAGCTAGGACGACTTCAGAGAAAGGTGATGAGGCATCTTCGGGTACTGCCGCTAGCCAAGCTGGAGCTGAAGAGGGCATTTCAGTATCCGTGGGAGTGAAGAGGCCTACAGAATCTCATCCGGTGGAAACTGAGGCGGCTATTAAGAAAGCCAGGTGGACGAAAGGAAAACTAAGAAAACTTTGGATCCTTCGACTGTCAGCGAGAGGAGAGCAAATTTGATTGATCTAGAAGCTACTTCAGCCCCTTCTCTCGAAGGGGGAAATGATCCATAAGTGGCCATTCCTGTGAAGAGTTTGGTTCCAAGTGCTGGAAAATCTTGACCTGAAGAAAGTTCAGAGAAATGCACTATCCTTCGTTTTACTACATGTAGTTTTGTATTCATTATTATTGTTATTCTTCTCTTTCCTTTCTTCTTTTCTTCTTCTTTTTTCTTTTTTTTAATTCCTTCCTCTTCAGGGGAGGGTTGGTTGGCCGAAGGAGAAGGAAGCATTGCTCCGGTAGGGGCGTTGGGCGTATTTTCACTGTCTCCCGATCGTAGAAAAATCGTGCTTAAAACGGATGAGGACGCTATCATCCAGACAAAGACTTTATTTGGAAAGGTATCCTTAAGAATTCATGTGATCATTATACGTATAGAATAATATTTATGTATTTCTTTTATCAAATTTTTGGTTGTTTTAATTCATGTGTGTGCCCTTTCTTGCTTTCAGTTGGGGACTCGAGTGGTGGATTTGGCTGACCGAGTGGAAAAAGGCAAGGGGAAGATGAAGGTGGAACATGAGAAGGTGAAGACCGAGAGAAAGGCTAAGGATGATGCTCTCGAACAGATGAGGGAAATGAAGAAGAAATATGATGAGTTGCAAGAAGTTCTTAAGTGTGATAGCGAGGGGATAAATCGTCTGAAAAAGGACAACAGAGAAAATCTTGAGAAATTATAGTCGGAGCAAGGGGTATCAGCAAGCCTTCGTTCGGAGATGGATAGGTTACAAAAAGAGTTGGATGTTAAGACAGAAGAAGTTCGAAAGTGACTGAAACTTTGGAGAGGGTGGAGCAGGAGGCTCTTATTACTTATAAAGACAATGTGGATCGGTTTCTGGCTTCGACCGAGTCTGAGGCTTCGTTATATGAGAAGGCAGGATCGATGCATGAGGAGGGCTTTAATGACTGCTTATCTTTCGTGGGTGAAGGAAATGTTGTGGATCTGGCTCGATACAACGCGGACCATTTTCGGGCTTGGGAGCTGAAAAGGATGGATGAGCAAGAGGAGGCTAAGGCCGCTAAGCAGAAGCCGATAGAAGAGGGACGAAGGTCAGAAGCTGAGGGTGAAATGACTATTCATGGGGCCGAAGACGTAGATGCGGATCTGATGGTTGTAGAGGAGGTTCCAGGTTCTAACATCGAGGTTGAGTCTATGCGAGGAGGGGAGGATGTTATTCAGGCTCAGGGCCCTCCAGTTGTGCAGACATAATCCCTTAATAATTAGCTTTCCACGTCCGATCTTGGGGTTCATGAATTTTATTTCTTAGTTATTTTGTTTACTACGGTTACTTATGGATTCTCCAAAGTGATTTGGATGATGGCAGTATTTCTCTATTATGTTCTATAAGACTTATTATAATTGTCTGTATGTTTCGTTGGCTGAATTTTGGCTTTTCTTTGAAAACTCTTAAGATTCTGGATACTCATCCCAGCTTTCTTCGAAGGTGCCTTTTGAAAGTGTTTAGGACAAGTATTTTTTTGGTTTTAAATTTGGGAATATAAATTTTACATCATTGTTTTTAAAATCTTCAATTTTAATCTCGAATTTTTTTGCTTTTGAAATCTCGAATTTTAATCTTGAATTTGTTTGGAGGGTGGATTGTCCTCTCGAAAAGAAACATTTTCTTTAGGAAATGTGTAGTCAAAATAGGGTATTATTATTTTTAAATTGTGTGTTATAAAGTCTTTATGGAAAAGGTAAAGTTTTTTCGGGAAGATGGATAGTCGTGGATTCATTTATGAGGGGTAATGAATAGTCGTGTGAAAATGAGGAGTCATCTGTTGACTGAAACGGTAGGTTAGTAAGGGGCTATAAAAGGGGTGCGGTGGTAAGGATGTGATTTATCTTTTGTTCCTTCATCTATTATTTTTCTTTGTCCGTAGGCAAGAAGATCATATCTTCAAGTGGGGGTATTTGAAGGAGTCTAGGGACAGTATAAAGTCTCTGTGGGACACGATCGTGGTGAAGGAAGAGCAAGTGCAAGTGCTCAGTGAGGCTCTCCGTAGGTTTCATAATGAGAACAATGATTTGAGGATATCGTTGGGCCGTAGGCCCCGTTATCCTTGATGTAATTTTAGTTTAATTTATGTAATTTATATATGGAATGAAAGAAGGAAATTTTCATGGCAAATGTCCGATTTAATTTCTGTTTTTGCTATTATGCTGTTTTGAATATAAGTAATTAAGAGAAATTTTGAGGAAAACGAAAAGATTAGTAAATTGTGCTAATTAATGAAATGTATTGACTCTAGGAGATGGGATATCAAAGGGTCAACAAGAGTAATTAATTTTAAATAATGTATTTGTGTTAAATGCCAAGGAAATGAAGAATCACTCTCGTATGATATAAATATTAGTTTTGCAGAGTTAAGCTTATATTAGTTTGTTTCAAAGCTTTTTTTTTCGAATGTAGAAGTTTAAAGTTGTTATGGAGTCTCAAGATAGTTGTTCAAGTGACAAGGGAAAGAAGGCCATGAAGAAGGAGGAAGAGTTGTTGGCTACTATTTCCAAGATGCAGGAGAGGATTCGACGTCAGGACGACAAAAGTCTCAAGTTGGAGTTGAAGGTTGAAGAGCTAGAGGAGATTCTGGCTTCGGTGAAGGAAGAAAACTATTGATTGAGCATTTTAGTGGGGGACACTTTTTAAATTTAAATGTTATGTTTTGTTTTGTTTTTGAAATATTTTGTTTGATGAAGTATGTCCCGTAGGAGATTAACGCTTAAGTTTGTTTTGAAATATGGAAAAAATATGTCGTGTTTTGCTGTTTTATATATATGATCATTGCGGTAAAAATGACTTAAGTCATGTGTGAATCGTAAGTAAGTAGTAGTTCGGATTTTAAGCAAAAGGCGAACAATTGGTTATAAACAAACATTTTTGTGTTATAAGCATTTTAATAATCACAATATACACAATAAATGTTTTAAAGGAGGAAACGCTGTAAGGATGCTTGTATAATTTGATAATTAACAGACATTTGTGTAAACGGACTATTTGTACCGTAGACGGTAAGCTGCTTATGTTGGCTTTCTTAACAAATAGTTGTTTAGGCGAACTTATTTGTGCCGCAGGCAGTGAGCTGCGTATAATAGCGTTGTAATAAATAATTATCTAGGCGAACTATTCGGGCCGTAGGTAGGGAACTGCTTAATTTGGCGTTGTAATAAATAGTTGTGAGATGGCATTACCTATGCCGCAGGCTGCATATGTTGGCTTTTAATAGGTAAGCTTTGGTAGAGGGTTAAGCCCGGGCCGATTAAAGCTTTAGTAGTAAACGTAAGAGATACCATCAGTCTAATATTAATAGCAAACGTATTAATAAATGTAAGAATCTATTCATAACATTCATAACATATCAAAAAAGTTAAAAGGCTTACTGATAAAAATGCCTGAGATGAGTGGCGTGCCAGGTATTGGGAAGGGGTTCTCCGGATAATTGCGCGAAGTGATATGTCCCTGGCCGTGTAGCCTGAGTTATGACATAGGGGCCTTCCCAAATAGGGTCTACTTTCTTGTTTTTGGAGGGAGTAGAGACTGAAGTGGCTCTAAGTACTTGATCTCCAACCTGAAACTGTTGGATTTTAATCGCAGCGGAGGCATGGTAAAACACTTTTACACATATAAAATCCAAATAAAAGCATATAAATCGTGATTAAAACATATGAATCGATTACTAACCTTTAATAGCGATCCAAAAGCAACGATCGGAGATCCTTAGCAGCTGCTCCTCAAACGTGAAGCACTCCACCGGTATCCACCAAGAAAACGACTTTAAGGAGGAGGAGGAGGTGGAGAGAATTAGGTTTTTCTAAAATTTGGGTTAGAATAAAAATAGGGTTTATAATAGTATATTTATAGGCAAAATTTTCAGCTGATATTTTCCCATAAAATATTATTATTATTAACCCATTTATTATTCTCATTAATAATTAAAATACCTTTTAATTATTAATCCTTTTTCTAAACACTTTAGAAATAATTCTCTCTCTTGATTTAATTTCCAAAATTAAATTCTTAATTAATAATATTAAGAACTTTTCTTAATTAATTTATAATCAATTAAATCTCATTTAATCAATTATTAAATTTTCCAATTAATTATTTATTTCATAAATAAATAAATAATTATCAGCCATTATTAATTAATTTCTCCACCATTCAATCATTCTCTTTTTATGGTGTGACCCTGTAGGTTCAATATTAAGCCGGTAGTAGAAATAAATAATAATAAAACTATTTTATCATTATTTATATAAATTCTCTAATTTATTAAATATGATTAATTAATTGATCATATTTATTCTACATCGTGAGGGATACTTCTCAGCATATCGCGACTATCCGGATAATACGAATTCACTGCTTAGAATACCAAGAACCTATTCAGTGAATAGTTACCGTACAATAAACTCCTTCTACCCTACAATGTCCTGATTAAATACAAGGCATGGATCTTGTGTCAAGCCTATCTAATTTAATCACTTGCTTACCATTTACTATGCTTAGTTCTATGCAAATTAGAAACTCCTTTCTAATTTCATTCACTCTGGCCAGAGATTCCTGAACTAGCATAAGTGGATCAGCCTTGAACATTCGCTTCCTTCACTGGAAGGGGTAGATCCTTTATTGATCATACACTATCTTCGTGTACAAATTCCTATACCCAGTAGAGCCCTAATAATTTTCCCTGGAGACTAAGAACTAAACCAAAGCATAGTTCAGTGTACACAAGATGACTATGATGACCTCAAGTCTAAGGATACTTGTACAACTATCACTATGTGAACAACTGCTGATACGTGAGTGAACTCCATCAGTTGTTCAGCTGTGCGAGTCATGTTCAGTGAACTTATTCTATAATAAGCACCTACATACTAGCTATAGTGTCACCACACAAATATCTATGAGAACATACATCTTTCAAAATGAAGCAATCATAGTATGTACCGATCTTTGCGGATTATTAATTACCAGTTAGTAATCCTATGACCAGGAACTATTTAAGTTTAGAGTTATCATCTTTTAGGTCTCACTATTATGATCTCATCATAATCCATAAAAGCTTTACTCTAAACTATGGTATATCTTATTTAAACACTTAAATAGATAGAGCCCGTAATAAAAACAAAACAAGTCTTTTATTAATATCAATGAAATCAAAACAGATTACATAAAAGTTATTCCTAAATCCTAATACATGATTGGACTTAGGACATATTCCTTTCAGAAACTGTCGAGGAAGAATTTTGCTAAAGTGAAGAACAGTTTTTTTTGTAGTTTGCCATACGTATAAGATCATTCTCTCTTCTTTCCTCGAGTAAATCTAGATTCGTTCGTAAACCTTGTTGATTCAACTGAGAATTGTAATTTTGGACTTGAGAGGAGGACTATCCTATTTCCATTGGTATTATAGCTTCAGTACCATATGTGATCCGAAATGGGCTTTCTCCGGTGGGCTTACGGGTATCAGTGCGATAGGCCCACAATATGTTTGGCAAGACTTCTACGGAAAGTGTCTTCAAGTCCTGAACATTCTTTATTAAACTTTGTAGGAGGGTTCGAATGGTGACTTCGACTTGGACATTAGATTGAGGGTAGGCCACAAATGATTTTCGGTGTTGTATTCCATAGGCTATCAGATATTCCTCAAATTCGAATTCAATGAACTGCCTTCCATTATCAGTGATTAAAACACGGGGAATGTTAGATATATTTGATAATGTCATGGCTAATATGATTTATGTTTAGATTTCAGATCTTACTTAACAAGACAAATCAATACTTAACCATTAATCAGTACTTATACTGGAAGTCAGGACTTAAGGATATCAGTACTTATATTATCAGGAGATAATCATCAGAAGTTAGATATCAGAACTTAAGTGCTGAAGGACGTTCAGATAAGGACAGTAGCTGATTAAAGGAAAGAAGATCGAGATAAACATAAGAAGAGATATGCATGAAGAAGGAGTTCCGTGAAGAATGGAATACTTGGAAGAAAAGATATCTGATTGATATATTTTACGAAGCAGAATTATATTTCATATCAATTAGCGTTTATCTTGTAACTGTGTAGTATATAAACACAGACATAGGGTTTACACTATATGTGTTATCTTAATCGAGAATATTATTCATTGTAACCCTAGCAGCTCTCGTGATATTTATTCATCACTGAGAGGTAACAGTTCCATATTGTAACAGAGTTTATCGTTTCAATAAAGTTTGTTTTCTGTTACTTAAGATATTAAAGTTCGATTTGATTGTATTATACACTGTATTCACCCCCTCCACAGTGTGTGTGACCTAACAAGTGGTATCAGAGCTAATCTGTTAACACACATACAGTTAAAGATCTAAACACAATCATGTCTGACACAGAAACTCCAACTAAGCCTACAAAAACTGAAGAACCTCCAAAGACACAAATTCAAAGTCGGTATGAGACTATCAGAGTTCCTATACTGAGACCATCTGAATATCCCATATGGAAGGTAAGGATGACCATGTTCCTGGAAGCAACAGATCCAGAATACCTTGATAGAATCAAGGAAGGGCCTCACAAACCAACCAAGCTTGTTGTTGCAGTTGCAGGTGAAGCAGCAAAGACCGTACCAAAGGAGAAGAGTGATTATACTGCTGAAGATATAGCATCAATTGCTAAGGATGCTAAGGTACGACACTTACTGCATAGTGCCATTGATAATGTAATGTCAAACAGGGTAATCAACTGCAAGACTGCTAAGGAGATATGGGATGCTCTGGAAACAAGGTGTCGGGGATCTGATACAATTAAGAAGAACAGGAAGACAATACTCACTCAAGAGTATGAACATTTTGACTCAAAGACTAATGAGTCATTGAATGATTTATATGATAGATTTGTCAAACTTTTGAATGATTTGTCATTGGTTGATAAAGAGTATGATCTTGAAGATTCAAACCTTAAATTCCTGTTAGCTCTTCCTGAATGCTGGGATTTGAAGGCAACGACAATAAGAGACAACTACAATCTTGATGAAACAACTCTTGATGAAATATATGGAATGCTCAAGACTCATGAACTTGAGATGGAACAAAGAAGCAAGAGGAAAGGAGGAAAGTCAAGGACAGTTGCTCTTAAGGCTGAAGAAGAATCCCCCAAAGCAGCTTCCTCAAGGAAAGACAAGGGTAAAGCTCTTTTCATAAAGTCTGATACTGAGTCATCAAGTTCTAAAAGTGATGATGACTCAGATTCTGAAAGCTTGCCTGAGACTGATGCTGATGAGGAGATGATGAAGCTGTGTGCTCTTATGGTGAAAGGAATCACAAAGATTACATACAGGAAGTTCAGGAAGGGAAAGAAGTTTTCCAGGAAAGGCATAAGTTCTGATAAGAAGAATTTCAGAAGATCTGAAGGCAGAGGAGGAAAGTCTGACAGAGGAGATTATACCAATGTTAAATGCTATAACTGTGGTGAGAAAGGCCACATATCTCCTGATTGCAAGAAGGTAAAGGGTGACAAAGGCAAGACTCTTGTCACAAAGCAGAAAAGCTGGACAGACACCTCAGACTCTGAAAGTGAGGAGAACTATGCATTGATGGCAAATGCTAATAAAGAAAGTACTGAGAGCAGTTCTGAAGCTACTGAAACAAAGGTACCTCAGACTACTTATGCTTTTCATACTGATGATATTAATGAGTTGAGAAGATATCTTAAAACCATGTTTGTTAGTTATAGAGATCAAACTTTAACATGTGAAAGATTAACTTCTGAAAATCTTGCTTTTAAGAAAAGAAATGATTTTTTAGAAAAAGAGTTAGTCATGTTCCATCAAACTCAGAAGGATAGAGATGATGCTTTTTATGTTAGGGATGAAGTGCTAAAAATGAATGAATCTCTAAAAACTGAGTTAGAAAAGGAAAGAGAGATTATCAAGACTTGGACTAACTCTGGCAAAACAACTCAAAATTTGCTAAGTAGTGGAAACTGGAAAGAGGGCTTAGGTTATCGAGAGGATAAGAATGATAAAGGAACTGAAGAAATTAAGCCTGTTGTTAAGCAAAAGCCAAAGTTAAAACCTGTTAAGTTTGTAACTGTAAAGTCTGAAAATGAGAAATCAGAAGTTAAAGAGGAATTAACTTCTGACAAACTAAAACAGGAAAAGACAGCTGAAGTAAACATAGGCTTAATGACAAAGAAGCAGCTTAAGCATAAGCTGAAAGATGTTAAGAATGTAAACAAGGTAAAATCACCTAGGAAAAATAGGAATGGAAAGGAAGGTGTGAATAAAAGCAATGATTATAAACCTGTTCCTGATGCTCCTATGAAAACATGTCATAACTGTGGAAGTTCTAGCCATCTGGCTTCTTTTTGCAGGAAGAATAAGAATATTAACTCCTTACCTTCAAAATCAGGAGTTAAGAGTCAGTCTGTTAGATACAAACCACAAAATCCTTGTTTTCATTGTGGTAGTTTATGGCATTCCATTTATACTTGTAAGGAATATCATAGTTTGTACTATGATTATTATCAAATAAAACCTTCTTTGAAGAAAGTTTCCATTGTTCCTTCTAGTGTAAATTCTGATTCAAAGTCTGATAGTGTAAGTTCTGATAAGAAAAATGTTAACATAAACTCTGATGCTAAATCCACTGCAAATGTTAACAAACTTAATAAGGCCAAAGGATCCAAGCAAGTCTGGGTCCTTAAAACTAATAATTAGTGGTCTTTGTGATTGCAGGGCAACAGGAAAAATATTCTAGTTCTGGACAGTGGATGTTCAGGACATATGACTGGAAATAAGGCCCTGCTATCAGACTTTGTGGAGAAAGCTGGCCCAAGTGTTTCTTATGGAGATGGCAACATTGGAAAAACATTGGGATATGGCAATATCAATCTTGGGAATGTCATAATTAAAGAAGTAGCTCTGGTCTCAGGACTTAAACACAATCTGCTGAGTATAAGTCAAATCTGTGACAGAGGTTATCATGTTGATTTCTTTGAAGAACACTATGAAATTGTGAGTAAATCTAAAGGCAAAGTTGTTCTGAAAGGATACAGGCGTGGTAACATTTATGAAGCTAAGCTTTCAACAAGTACTGATGGTTCTGCAATTTATCTGATGAGTAGAGCATCAATTGAAGAAAGCTGGAATTGGCACAAGAAACTCTCTCATTTAAATTTCAACAATATAAATGAACTAGTCAAGAAAGATCTTGTGAGAGGACTGCCAAAGTCAGTATTTGCTCCTGATGGCCTTTGTGATTCTTGTCAGAAAGCCAAACAAAGAAAATCTTCATTTAAGAGCAAGACTGAATCATCAATTCTTGAGCCTTATCATCTACTACATGTTGATCTATTTGGTCCAGTGAATGTCATGTCTATTGCAAAGAAGAAATATGCGTTAGTCATAGTGGATGAGTTCACCAGATACACATGGGTGTATTTCTTGCACACAAAAAGTGAAACTGAATCTATCTTGATTGATCATGTCAAATATCTGGATAAATTGGTCAAAGATTCTGTGAAAATCTTAAGGAGTGATAATGACACTGAGTTCAAGAATTTGATAATGGAAGAGTTCTGCAAAAACCATGGAATGAAGCAGGAATTTTCTACTCCTCGAACTCCACAGCAAAATGGAGTTGTTGAAAGGAAGAATAGAACTCTCATTGAAGCTGCACGTACAATGCTTGAAGAAGCAAAGCTTCCAACCTATTTCTGGGCTGAAGCTGTGCAGACTGCTTGTTTTACTCAAAATGCAACACTCATTAACAAGCATGGAAAAACACCATATGAGATGGTGAAGAAAAAGAAGCCAAATCTGAAGTACTTTCATGTATTTGGATGCAAGTGTTTTGTTCTCAAGACTCATCCTGAACATCTATCCAAGTTTGATCTAAAAGCTGATGAAGGAATCTTTGTTGGATATCCACTTTCACAAAAGCCTTCAGAGTCTATAATTTGAGAACAAAAGTGGTCATGGAATCTATCAATGTCTCTTTTGATGACAAGAAGATTACTGGCCTTGAAGATTTCATTGACCATGATCAGCTGAGATTTGAAAATGAAGACTCAAATTCTGATACTGAAAATCCTGACAGTCTAAGTCCTGATACTGTAAACTCTGATGGATTAAACTCTGATGTTATTGAAACTGTGGTGACTATGTCAAAGGAAGATGCACCTATACAGGGGGGGCATACTTAAGATCTTACCACATCTCAAGAAACATCAGAACATACATCTGGCTCTTCAAGTTCTGATTCGTCAAGTTCTGATAAGCCAAGTTCTGATAGTGCTGAAAATCTAAATTCTGAAGAATCCAACTCAGAGAGCATAGTTTCAGGGGGAGCATCCAATTCTAGAGAAAACCTTCCATCTGCAAGAAAGTGGACAAAATCACATACACCTGATTTGATAATTGGAAATCCTGATGCATGTGTCAGAACTAGAACAGGTACTTCAAATGAATGTCTTTACAATTCTTTTCTCTCTCAGACTGAGCCAAAGAAAGTGGAAGAAGCTCTTCAAGATGTTGATTGGGTGCAAGCAATGCAGGAAGAGTTAAATGAATTTGAAAGAAACAATGTCTGGACCCTAGTGCTAAGACCAAAGAATAGATCTGTTGTTGGTACAAAGTGGGTATTCAGAAACAAAACTGACAGTGATGGCATAATTACAAGGAATAAGGCAAGGCTGGTTGCAAAAGGATATTCTCAACATGAGGGAATTGATTATGATGAAACATTTGCACCAGTTGCTAGGTTAGAAGCCATAAGGATATTTTTGGCTTATGCTGCTCACAAAAAGTTTACTGTCTTTCAAATGGATGTGAAAAGTGCTTTTCTCAATGGAGAATTGGAGGAGGAAGTATATGTTGAACAACCTCCAGGCTTTGTAGATTCCAAACATCCAGATTATGTCTACAGGCTTGATAAAGCACTTTATAGAATTAAGCAAGCTCCTAGAGCATGGTATGAGACTTTAGCTCAGTTTCTTCTGGAAAGTGGATTCAACAGAGGAACAATAGACAAAATACTGTTCTACCTCAACCATGGAAAGGACTTACTTCTGGTCCAGATTTATGTTGATGATATCATTTTTGGGTCTATAAATGACAGACTTTGCAAGAAGTTTGCCAAACTGATGCAGTCAAGATATCAGATGAGTATGATGGGGGAACTTAGCTATTTTCTGGGCCTTCAAGTCAAGCAGAATGAAGAAGGCACTTTTATTTGTCAAAATAAGTACACCAGAAACTTGCTGAAGAAATTTGGAATGCAAGATTGTTCAAGTGCATCCACTCCCATGGCCACTGCAACAAAACTGGATAAGGATACTGGTAAATCAGTAGATATTACTGATTACAGAGGTATGATTGGCTCTCTACTCTATCTAACTGCTAGTAGACCTGATATCATGTATGCTACCTGTCTTTGTGCAAGATTTCAAGCAGATCCAAGAGAACCTCACTTAACAGCTGTGAAAAGAATTTTTAAGTATCTTAAAGGAACAGCTGATCTGGGATTGTGGTATCCTAGAGAATCAGATTTTAAACTAATAGGTTACTCAGATGCAGATTTTGCAGGTTGCAAAATTGACAGGAAAAGCACAAGTGTAAGCTGCCAATTCCTTGGAGGCAGATTGGTTTCTTGGTTCAGCAAGAAACAAAAGTCAATTTCCACATCAACTGCAGAAGCAGAGTATATTGCTGCAGGAAGCTGTTGTGCACAGATTCTTTGGATGAAGAATCAGTTACTGGATTATGGGTTAACATATTTCAAAATCCCTATTTACTGTGATAATCAAAGTGCTATTGCTATGACAGGTAATCCAGTTCAACACTCTATGACAAAGCACATCAGCATCAGGTACCACTTCATAAGGGAACATATGGATGAAGGTACAGTGGAATTGCACTTTGTTCCAACAGATCAACAACTAGCAGATATCTTCACAAAACCATTGTGTGAAGCCACTTTTACAAGATTGGTAAATGAACTTGGAATGGTTTCAGGTTCTTTTTCTAAATCTGCCTAGTTTTGTTCTGATGCATCAGACTTTATGCTCAGTATTTACAGAATGTAATCTCTTTGTGTATTCTGTGATTAATTGAAATATGCGTTTAAGTACTGATTGTTGTCTGATATATGTTTCTAAACTCTGATAAGTGATATGTCTGTTTAAGTAACTATTCAATCCTATGAGGATAACTGTGCTAGATACTGACCTAGTAGTCTTCAATAAATAAATGATCCCATGTAAGAAGTAATTATTTATGTGGAAATCTTATGACACATGCAAATTCTGATAATTGAGCTTAGTTGAGTTTACTTTGTTTATCTTATTACTAAGTCACAAATTAGAATAATGCTACTCATCTGTTAAGTTCTGATACTAGTAAAACTGCTGAATATACTAAGTGCTGATAAACCTCACTTATCAAAAGAAAAAGCAAAAGGATCAAAGAATAGAATCAGGTTCTCCTTTGAGATCTAGAGTAAAAATGTGGAAGAGACGACCCAAGTGCATTGCTGGTATTAAGTAAATATGCATTAGAAAAGCAAAATATTTTCTTGGTGACTTTTCACACTCTATGATTACTGGAGAAATACTCTGATAATAGCATAAATTCTGATAAGCAGTCGTGACTCACTTACACTGAGAAGCCACTGTAAAATAGAATTTAAAAAGATGCATAAAATTAGCACAAAACAGTTGAGGTGGACTCAAGCATGAACTCATTCATCAGTAGGTTTCAGGATAATGACAGCTCTTTAGCAAAATTTTAGTTATGCCTTATTTCTAAGATGTACTGAAGTGAATCAGACTTTACTCTTTGTCTGCTATTTAGCTTGATGCACACACTAATCACTCCATCTGAATGATGAAAATTACTGTGGTGGTCTATGTTGTTTTAGATAAACAGTCATTGTGTCATTTTGCACTAATTCTGAGGACAAGTTCTGGTTGCATATTCTGAAGATTAAGTTCTGAAGAGTATAACTCAGAACTTGTATGAGGATTTACTCAGATAGGCATTCCTTTTTCGAGTTAAGAAATTATGTTCTGATGACTGTTAAGTTCTGATATAAGTCTAAGTTCTGATATTACAGTCTAAATTCTTTACTTGACTTATCTGTGGATAAAATTTGATAACAGTCTCGGTTCAAACTAGAATATGTTGAAGTGGAAGATTAATAGTCACTATGGTTAGGGTTAATGGTATTCGTACTTGAACAATCCACTTTTACTTGTTTCTTGTGCGCATTAAACCATGTTTTCTCTTTCCAATGAATGTTATTCTTTTTCCAAGTCTGGGGAGACGAGGTAAAATTAATTCTACCTGTCAGGATTAAATTCCTTTGCGTCTCCAGGCATTCACTTGCCTATATAAGCAACCACTTCACATCAGCCTTCCCATCAAATTCTTTCTCACAAACTTTCCTTCATACTTTTTCTTTCAAAAACACAATGGTCAGATACAACATGTTTTTGAATTACCAAACATTTAATATGGAGCTAAGCTGTGCTGAATGGCAGCAGGAATGGCACGTCACGGCCATTCCTGAGGAGATATGGGACTCTGTCCCACAGGAGGTACTGACCCACCTCCTGTTCTTCTATATGGATTACCATCGCCATCTGGAGCGATTGGAGGAGGAAAGGCTGGAAGCTCTCCGCCAGCAAGAGCGAATCATCCGACTCGCCATTCTGTTTGTCGAGAGTAGGAAGAAGAAATGATTTATTTTTTTCTTCCTGTTTTTCTTCATCATCAGCCTTGCCCTGCTTCTTGAGCTAGGACAAAGGCTGTTGACGTTTGGTTTAGTAGCTTAGGAAAATCTTGTACAAGTGCTGATGTAATTTCAATTTCATGAATGTATTCACTTGATATATTAATGAAATTTGTTTTTGTTTCAAGATTTTGTCTCTGAGATACTTTGTAATGCATTGATAAATCCTGATAGATATTCATATTCTGATGACCATATAAATTCTGTTTTAATTTAAGTTCTGATTTTCCTTTATCAGTACTTACTCATATGATTTATCTTGGTCATTTTCACTTGATTTCTTTTCAGAATATTAATGCTGCAGTGAAAATTAATTAAATAAGTGGGAACGGTTTCAATTTTGAATTAAAACTGTTTCACCTTGATTAATGAAATATCTGGGTAAGTGGAACGGTTTTTTCCTTGAAAAAAGGCAAGTGGGCAAGTAATGATTACTGTTTTCTCGCGCCCAGTAACTATCCGTTATTACTGCATGTCTGACAGGTGTCCAACGGCAACATTTTTTTTTCAGAGTATAAGTACGACAGAGAGAGGATTGTTTTAATCTTTTATTTTATTTCATACTTTTTCTCTCTACTTGCTTTTACTCTCTCTCTCTTCTTCTCACATTGGTTTTTCATACAGACATTTTATCAAACACCTAACAGGCACTCTTAAATCTCAATTTTTCACATGGCACCTAAGGATTTAATCATTGATGGAGCTAAGTTTGTTCCAAACAACTATGCTGCAATTCTTGATCATGCTGAAGCTCCATCTGAATTGCATTTTGTGCAAGATCTTCTTGCACACAGTGAGATTGGGTATGCATTAACCCAGCCTTCAGTCTTTTCGAGCCAACAAGTTCTGACGTTTTGGCGGACTGGGCACTTTGATGATGGTGGTAGACATGGCACTCCTAGTATTATTTTCGAAGTGGGTGATTCTTCTTATGCAGTCACTCCTGGTACAATACGCAAGGCTCTACATCTCCCAGAAGGTTGTACCTTTTCAATTCCAGAAGAATCAGCTCTTCAGGAGTTAATGGCAAATTTGGGGTATGAAAAGAGTTTGGCAAAACTTGGGCAGTTGAAACGGGCTCATATCAGAAGAGAATGGAGCTTCTACTTCGACTGCATCACCAAAGCTTTTGGGAACAAATGTTCGAATTTTGATGCTATCCCAATTCTCAGTCAGCACATCGGGTATGCTATCATAAATCAAACTCATTTTGATTTTGCAACTGGTATAATTGGTTTTATTGGGGATAGGATGACAGAGGATAGGAATGTTGTGTACTTTGCTAGATTCTGTCAACTTATATATACTTTTTGTACTGATGAACCTCAATTAGTTAGTTCCTCAACTCCACCTTTTAAAGTTGCAAAATGCTACTTTAATGACCTGGTAAATGCTGACATTAAGAAATTAGTGGTTAGACCATTACAGATTCCTCAGTCTGTAAAACAGATCTTAGTAAATGCTGATCCTGATACTTATAAATCTGTTTATTCAGATGTCCAACCAACTGCAACCACCCAAACACCACAACAATCAGCACCTACCACTCATTCTACTCAACCTACCCTCAGGAAATATCTCAAATCCTATCTCTCCATTTCACAGACTGTTCAACCCTCATCCTCAGCACCTACTATGAAGCCTTCATCCTCCAAGCCAAAGAGGACAAAGACTGTTCCTCAAACACCTCAAAAGATAAGGAGGATTGCCTTGAGAGATGAATCTGATACTGAGGACCAGGTTCCTTCTTCAGAACCTGTTGTAAGTGAAGCTGAGAAAGAGACTTCTCAGAAGGATTTTGGAATTGGGGGATCTAGGCTTCTCAAAAGGCTTAGAAGAATGACAGTTCCTGAAACTCCCAAGGAATCCAAATCAACAAAGAGATACAAGAAACAGAGGGCAAAAGGCCAGTTTCAGAAGGGGATGTTTTTTTTAGCCAACTTAGAAATAAATCTGCGTAGGGAGGTTAAACATCCATTCAACGACTGAATCTGCCTGGGAGTTGTTGGAGGGGGCATTTCCAGTATAGCCCTAACTTTCTCTGGATTAACCTCTATACCCCTTCCACTGATCATATGGCCTAGGAATTTCCCATTAGCCACTCCAAAAGTGCACTTGGAGGGGTTTAGTCAAAGACCGTGACTTTAAATGGTTGAGAAGGTTTCTCTTAGATCATGCAGGTGTCCTCCTTCAGATTTAGACTTGACAATCATGTCGTCCATATATTCCAAGTTTCTCCCGATCTGGTTCGAGAATATCTTGTTCATGGTCCGTTGATATGTAGCTCCAGCATTCATTAATCCCTTAGGAAGGACTCAGAAAGCATATACTGCTCGATGAGTAATGAAGGCAGTCTTGGCTTGATGCTCCAAGGCCAGCTTAATTTGGTTATATCCCGAGAATGCATCTAGAAAGTTGAAGAGTGAAAGAGATGTGTCCTACGTCCAATCATGTATGATGATTTAGGAATAACTTTTATGTAATCTGTTTTGATTTCATTGATATTAATAAAAGACTTGTTTTGGTTTTATTGCGGGCTTTATCTATTTAAGTGTTTAAATAAGATATACCATAGTTTAGAGTAAAGCTTTTTATTGATTATGATGAGATCATAATAATGAGACCTAAAAGATGATAACTCTGAACTTAAATATTTCCTGGTCGTATAATTACTAACTGGTAATTAGTAATCCATAAAGATCGGTACATACTATGCTTGCTTCATTATGAAGGATCTCTGTTCTCATAGACATTTGTGTGGTGACACTATAGCTAGTATGTAGGTGCTTATTATAGAATAAGTTCACCGAACAAGACTCACGCAGCTGAATAACTGATGGAGTTCACTCACGTGTCAGCAGATATTCATATAGTGATAGTTGTACAAGTATCCTTAGACTTGAGGTCATCATAGTCATCTTGTGTACACTGAACTATACTTTGGTTTAGTTCTTAGTCTTTAGGGACAATAATAAGGGCTCTACTGGGTGTAGGAATTTGTACACGAAGATAGTGTATGATCAATAAAGGATCTACCTCTTCCAGTGAAGGAAGAGAATTTTCATTGCTGATCCACTTATGTTAGTTCAGGAATCTCTGGCCAGAGTGAATGAAATTAGAAAGGAGTTTCTAATTCACATTAATTAGAACTAAGAATAGTGAATGGGAAAGCATATGATTAAATAAGATAGGCTTGACACGAGTTCCATGCCTTGTATTTAATCATGACATTGCAGGGTAGAAGGAATTAATTGTACGGTAACTATTCACTGAATAGGTTCTTGGTATTCTAAGCAGTGAATTCGTATTATCTGGATAGTCACGATATGCTGAGAAGTATCCCTCACGATGTAGAATAAACATGATTAATTTATTAATTAATCATATTTAATAAATTAGAGAATTTATATAAATAATGATAAAATAGTTTTATTATTATTTATTTCTACTACCGACTTAATATTGAACCTACAGGGTCACACCATAAAAGAGAATGATTTAATGGTGGAGGAATTAATTAATAATGGCTAGTAATTATTTATTTGTGAAATAAATAATTAATTATCAAATTTAATAATTGATTAAATGAGATTTAATTAATTATAAATTAATTAAGAAAAGTTCTTAATATTATTAATTAAGAATTTAATTTTGGAAATTAAATCAAGTGAGAGAATTATTTTTTCTAAAGTGTTTAGAAAAGGGATTAATGATTAAAATGTGTTTTAATTATTAGTTAATTGGTTAATAAGAATAATCAATTAAAGGGTTAATAATAATAATATTTTATGGAAAATTTTCAGCTGAAAATTTTGCCTATAAATATACTATTATAAACCCTATTTGCCTCCACCCAAATAATAAACCCTAAATCTAAAGTAGAAAAGAAAGGGAGGCAACTAATTCTCTCAACCTCTTCCTCCCTCCATTATTTTGATCCCTTGGTGGATACCGGTGGAGTGCTTCACAATTAAGGAGCAGCTGCTAAGGATCTCCGTTCATCGTTCTTGGATCTCTATTAAAGGTTAGTAATCGATCCCTCGATTTATTCACGATTTGTATGCAATTATATGGATTTTATATCAAGAAAATGTTTTACCATGCTTCTGTGATGTATAAAATCCTACAAAGAGAACATTTTCGGCAGTGACATCCACTAGTTGGTCAATAGTGGGGAGGGGATAATAATCTTTAGGAGTAGCCTTGTTCAAGTCAGTGTAGTCAATGTAGACTCGCCATTTTCCACAAGTCTTTTTGACCAACACAATGTTCGATATTCATTTGGGAAACTGAATCTCATAGATAAACTTGGCTTTTAACAATTTGTTGATCTCCTCATCTATAGCTTGCTGTCTTTCGGGTGCAAAATTCCTCTTTTTCTGTTTGACCACAATTTTATTGGGGTCTACATGGAGTTTATAGACAACGATAGATTCATCAAGACCAGGCATATCTTCAGGCTTTCAAGAAAAGATATATGGGAATTCCTGCAGGAGTTGAATGAGTTCTTGCTTTAGAGGGGGCTGAAGGCGTGATCCGATAGAAAGACACCGAGTGGGATCTCCTTCCACTAGTTCAATATTTTCCATGGATTCCCCCGGCTCAACTTTAGGTGTACGATGGAGTTCAGCTTTTGTTAGAGAAGTTTCTGAATAGGAGAATGAACTCTCAATCAAGAATACTTGTGAAGTTTTGTCTTGTGATGTTTTAGGTGTCTTAGAGGAGCTTCCTTCTTTCGGCTCTCCGTATGGTTTCCTCTTTTTAGGTTGAGTCTGAGCCAAGTTTAAAGAAGTGGAATAGCAATATTGAGAGGCTAAAAGATCAGTAATCAGCTCACCAGGTCCCATTGGGGGTTGGGAACTTTACTTTCATATGAGGAGAAGATATGATGGCTCCTAAGAAGAACAAGATAGGATGCCCGATGATAGAATTATAGGGAGAGGCCATGTCAATGATAAAATATTTAACCATGGCAGTTACCTCTTGTGGAGAAGTGCCGAAGGTGGTGGGAATGTCAATAGCCCCCTGAACGGGTACGACATGATTCCCAAATCCGTAGACAGGCCCCTCTATGTCTTCGAGCTTCATTTCTTCTAGGGGAGTACTTAAAATCATCCTTCTGAGAGCATGTTTGAAAATGATATCTATAGATGAGCCATTATCTATCAAGACCTTCTTAACATCTTTGTTGGCCATATCGAGAGTAACTGTAATGTCATTATACCTATGACATATCATCAAATTTTCATAATAACTTAAATGATCATTCGGGTCAGAAGTACCATTGAACGATTCTGAGCCAGTGATTTTTACTCCGATATTGTTGGGGGTAGCTTCCAAAACTTCAGTGAAAGGTGACCCTCATGTGGCTGTATCGGTGGCAGCCCCAGGGTATAAGCCTTCTAGCCTGGCTAGACGAGTCATCGTATCTTCTTGCCTTTCCATAGGGGTCGTAGTTCGATGGGCTCTCCTTGGTTGATAGGGGGATTCGTTATCTGATCCTTCATTCATTTTTTCTTAGAGGTTTAAGACAAGAAAGATGGGGTGTCGTTATGGTATTGTGATCTGTATTTTTTGTTGTTTCCCCGGCGGCGGCGCTACTTTGATAGAGTGTTTATGGTTTCTGGGTGTGGTTCGTAGGGAGTGTATATTTTTTAGTTGTCTTATTGTGTCTATCTCTATTTTTTCTTTGGATTTCCTTTTTATCCCCTTATGATTAGCCAGTTGTCCCCTAGGTCAGTAGGGGGTGTTTGTTATAGGTTATTCAACACGTGGTAGACAGGGAGAAGGGAATAGTATGACATGATACCCTGGTGAATGACATGTGTAATGTTTAGAGGACAAGTTTGAGATGTGGGGCCAACGGCCTACGGAAATTGAGCCTTCTGTTATAATCTCTTGTCGTTTGTGATTTACAGATATTCTAACTTACGGACTCCGAAGGTGTTCCATACTTACGGTGGACGTAGGTCCTTTATTATGTAATGGGTTTTATGGAACCAAGAGGAAGGGGAGTATGGAAAATCACGTTTCTATTTAAGGTTCCTACGGCTACGACCGTAGGGAGACCACAAATTTGATGCCATCAACTGATTAAAAGAATTTCGTAATCATGTTGAATTTTGTTCTAATTCGTCATTTCGTTTAAACATCCGATCCTAAACTTTCTGCTGCACATTTAATTAAACCCCGCGTATGCTGGCTTAAATAATATAATTTGTCATTTATGTACCTCAATGAATAAGCTCTGATCAAGTGGAATTTATGTTTTGATTTATGAATTACTCCCATTTTGTCGATATCAATGCACCAAAGAATATACAACCGAGTTACTAATATCCGTACATACCAAAGCCCCCTAATCATTACATATGATAAAACAGATCACATGTATTACAAAGCGGCGTAAATTTGGGGTCATACACCAATTAACAACTGCTTAATTACTTAATATTGTATGATTATGCAATGAGCTAGACTGCACATGCAAGACTACTTAGCTTCATAATGTGTACCTTAAATATTAGGGTCCTGGTTCCCGACCAGTAATGATTGTAATCGTATGTCCGTGAAAATTTTTCATGAATAAGTTTAATATTAAAAATTAAGATGAAACCAAGGGTTGCTTCACAATTGACGTAAAAAATTTTAATTTCAAAATTTTTGTTGTCCGTAAAAAATCTCCGTCAACATATTATTTATATATAATCGTTTGTTTTAAATCAGCGCCCTAACAACTAATAACACACTTAATTAATCAAAATCCAGTTCTACACTACCTAACCCAATTATTAATCTCACAAAACTCATTTACTAATAAAATAGAGACAGGAGTGTAACTAATACATGAAAGAAAGTCTTGAAGGATTATAATGATATTAAAAACAAATGAAGTAGAGTAAGTGGGCGGGCGAGCTAGCTAGGCGCTGGTGCCAGCCTTGCTCTTCAATCTACTACTACTGCTACTAAGAATCGTTGGCAAAAAGTAACCGCTTTGCTTCAAAGCCAACTGATTCCTACTCCTTTCCCCAACTCCTCCATTCACTTAACTATTGTATGTGTGGGTGTATTACGTAACCGGCCTGGTTCGTAACAAACGATTGTTAAGTTACCTTTACATACCTTTAACACTAATTTATTTTGAATTAGAAGAGGTCACATCATATATCCGCGTTTAATACATTATTTCACATCATATATCCGCGCTTAATATACCATTTTAGAGTCTTTGTGTAGAAAATTATAGATGGAAAACATTAGGTTGACCGAACCTAATTTCATACTCCCTCTGTTAGTATATATGGGGACGGGATTTTACACGTATTTTAATATTTATTTAAAATATAGTTCTGTAAATTATTTTTATTTTTTTTCTTCTGAACAAAAATTTGATGTTTATAGTTTAATATAAAAAGGAAAAAATTTAAAATTAATTATGAAAATATATTTACCTTAAAATACGTGTCAAACTTTAAAAATACAGTATACAGTTGAATATGACGCATGTACTACGTACCAATGTTAAATAACTTTAGGTGGTTAATTAACTGCGAGATTAATGTTTTTTCTAGTTTACTAATGAAAAGGATATATTATTAGATGAGAGACAGAACTAATTAACTAATGATTTTGTAATGTCGTTAATATTTACCATCTAATGTTGTAATCTCGTTGATATCAATGTCTAGTTACAGCTTAGTTAGCAAAGACTGTAAGATGGAGAATGCAAGATACTTAACTGTGATGTACAACTTAAAAATAACTACTTTTTATCTGTTGTACAGGTAAAGAAATCTGAATAAAATACTTTAGGTACATTCCTTTTCTACACAAGTGTATAGGTATAACTGAAACAAAAAGCAAACCCCTTGCTCCGCATACTTTCACGGGGGCGGCAATATTTACATATTTTTATTTTCTCGTTGTTTAACGTACAACGCACATCTTTCTGTGTGATCGCCTCCTATATATCTTAAGTACTAACGTCCGCAATCTCTCCTTCCCTTCATCTTCTTCCATCACTTTATATTTCTACTAAATTTGTTTAGTTATGGGTTCCGAAGAATTTTACAATATGATGATGATCAAGGGAAAGCGTAGCAAGCGTCAGAGGCAGTTGCTCGCGGCATCTGCCTCTTCGCTTGCCTTAACCATGGCTACCTCTTCCTCGTCAACCTCCTCATCGGATCAGCAATTTAGTAGTACTAAGTGTGTGATCGACGACAAAACTACACAAGTCGAACAAGACATGGCGAATTGTTTGATTCTTTTGGCTCAAGGTGGCCAAAATCGAGAACTCCCTGCCGCTACGACGTCGAATATCAAAGATTTATTCATGTACCAATGCAAAACTTGTGACAGAAGCTTTCCATCTTTTCAAGCTCTAGGTGGTCACAGAGCAAGTCACAAGAGGCCTAAAGCCGGATCCACCACAGAGACATTGATCAATCAGCACGAATCTGATTCATCGTCGATTTTTAATCACGACAATAGTATCTGCACTACTAATACAATTCTTTCGCTTCAAATATCACCAAGCAGGCCTGATATATGCAGTATTAAACCTAGTAATAACGCAAGATCCTCATCGAAAGTTCACGAGTGTTCGATATGTGGAGCTGAATTCACGTCCGGTCAAGCATTAGGCGGTCACATGAGGCGACACAGGTCGAGTCTCCTACATCGTGCATCAATGCCGAGTTCTAATCATGAGTCCGATAACGAAACGAAGAAGCCAGCTGCTGCTAATGTGTTTTCTCTGGACCTGAATCTGCCGGCGCCAGAAGATATGGATCAACAGATTGAAAGTAAATTATCTTTTGCTGTCAATGAACAAGTTATCGTCTTCTCACCATCTGCTTTGGTTAATTGCCACCTTTAAGTTGATCATTAGCCTAAATTGCATGTTACATATTATTGTTTTTTTTCTTCTGATTCATTTTAGCTAGGCTTTTTAGTTCTCATTCTTATAGAATATTAAGCAATTTAATTACCAGCTAGCTAGATTACGCTGTTTGCTGGAATTTATCATTCATTAAATACTGTACATTTGATTCTTTGAATTCTTTTTTATTTAATTAACTTGGAATATATATGATGATTTCTTTTAGTAAGTAAGTAACTTAATTGTTGAGGTGGTGAGGGTGATCTAAGATAAATTTTTTGAATGAAAATTTTCATGATGTACTCCCTCCATTCGCATAAATATTAAGTATTTTTTTTTACTTGCAATGAATTATCACGGATACATGATTATAATCATAAATATTCAGTTATTCTTTTATTTACGGAAAATAATCACACACAAATGGTTACAATTTATAATTGTGGCATGTTTGAGACCTCGACCGGGAATATAAATATATAGTGGCGAAATTATGGGGGGCAAAAGTAGGCTAAAGTTATGGGTGAACAAATATTTGGAGTAGATACTTATTTTTTTCAAATCTCGATTATCAATTAAAAGTTCGTAAAAAAGATTATTCAAATTATTATCAAAATATTGACGATATTTTATTTTAGTTCGTACTGTTTTGAAATTCTGTTTCCGTGTGTCAAACACTGAGAGAATTAGAAGGCAAGGAAGGTGGTTGATGGGAGTTGGAACTTGGGTGGCATCACCGCCGGTGTAACACCCAACCAAAAGAAATGAGATTCCCCTTGTGTATTTCACAAGAAAGCAAGCTAGCTATACAAATCACAAATGTAATTTACCCAAAAACAGGGACACATTGCAAGAGCTGCCCTGCTAGGGTGTAAATTCCCTTTTTTTTTCTGGGATATAATTTTATATTAATAAATTAAATTGATGATTCCACCTGTATACTGCATGTTCTTTACACGATGAAGCAACACGTTTGCTACATGTCTCAACACTCCAACTATATGCGTTTGCTAAATTGCTAGCCTGAAAGTAACACAACCCTTCCAATTTAAAATAACTGTTCAATTCTGGAAAAAAATAAAAACAATTAGCTTCTTATGTTTTTAGCATTACTATTCAAATTATAAAAAATTATTTTGTTCTAAAATAAATTATACGATAAATAATAAATAATGATGTCTATACTACCATAAACAATAAATAATGATGTCTTTAATGTAGTTAACACAGTAAGTATTAGTATTAATATAACTTTATTATCAATGTGATAGATTATTAATATGCATAATTTTTTTAGAAATGAATAGTTATTTTAAAATTGAGGGAGTAATTATCAAATGTTCGGCATGAGCATGACTTCTTGACAGCTCTATTAATGGAGAACTTAATCAAATTTATGAAGCAGAAACATCATATCTGTATTGAAGAAGAAGTGTATATTACATTGCTTAGCTTGTAAGATAAACCACTACTTTCTATTTATACACAATAGATAAGGAGAGAATTGTAACAAACTAATTTCCAGCTCCTCTAACTAACATTCCTTCTAGAATATGACAGCTCTATTGAGTTGACTTGCTATGTTGACTTTCTATATTAGTTACATCATCCCTATATTAGTTACATCATCCCCCTCAACCTTGGAGTGGGAAACAAATTAAGCACACCAAGCTTGGACATGAGATGAATCAGAGAGGAAGAAGAGAGAGCTTTTGTGAAGAGATCAGCTGGTTATTCCTTGGAAGCAATGTAGGCAGTAGAGACGATACCTTTCTGCAATTTCTCACGAACAATATGACAGTCAATTTCTATATGCTCTGTACGCTCATGAAATACTAAATTTGCAGCAATGTACATGGCTGATTTGTTATCACAGAAGAGTTGGACTGGTTTAAGATTACTAAAACCAAGTTCATGAAAAAGAGTGAGTAACCAAGTTATCTCACAGCAGACATCAGCTAAGGCACGGTATTCAACCTCTCCGGAAGATCGCGACACGGTGTGTTGTTTCTTGACTTTCCAAGATAATAATGAAGATCCTAACACAACACAATAGCCTGTAAGAGATTGACGAGAGAGAGGACAACCCCCCTAATCTGCATCAGCATAAGCAGTGAGAGATAAAGAGCTATTAGCAGATAACAGTATTCCCTGACCAAGAGTGTATTTAAGATACCGACCAACTCGATAGGCAGCATCAAGATGACACCGTCGAGGAAAAGAGAGAAACTGAGACAAAATATGCAAAGCATAGGAGATATCACGACGTGTTATGATTAAGTAAATAAGACGTCCAACCAAACAACGATAAGAAACAGGATTAAAGAGAAATGGACATGTAGAATTACTGAGTAGAGTGTGATTTTGCTCCATAAGAACAACTGCAATTCGAGCATTTTCAAAACCAACATCACGTATGATATCAGGCGTGTACTTGCGTTGATTCAAGTAAATCCTTTTATCAGACCTAGCAGTTGTGATGCCTAAAAAAATATTTGATTGGAACCAAATCCTTGATTTTTAAATGACCAGCAAGATGAGTCTTTAGATGAGAAATTGTTGTCGTATTATTTCCAGTGACCAAAATTTCATCAACATAGACTAGCACTGCCATAAAACTGGAAGGTGTAGCCAGAATAAACAAGCTGTGATCAGAACTAGCTTGAGTAAAGGCATAAGCTAACACAACAGATCAAAATTTGGTAAACCATTCCCGTGGAGATTGTTTAAGTCCATAAAGTGACTTAATCAGTCTGCATACCAGAGGAACTTTAGATATATAGGAAGCAAATTATGTTGGCAAATTCTAGCCTTGAGGAATAGACATATAAAATTACTCCTACAACTCACCATATAAGAACGCATTTGTAACATCCATCTGGGTGACAGACCAATTATGAATGGCTGCTAAAGATAATAAAACTCGAACTGTTGACATTTTTGCAACTGGTGCAAACGTTTCAAAATAGTCTAGTCCTTCTGTTTGAGTAAATCCACGAGCTACCAAACGTGCCTTGTAATGCTCTACTGTACCATCTTGATTGAACTTTACTTTTTATAACCATTTGCAGCTAACAACTCTTTTTCCAGGAGGCAATTGCACGATTGTCCAAGTTTTATTTGCTTCCAGTTATGCCAGTTCTGTAGCCATAGCTTCACACCACACAGAATGTTGACAGGCTGAATTATAAGAATTTGGCTCAGGCACATGAGTAATATTAGCAGCAAAAACCTGATATCAGGAGAAAATCTTGCTAACTGATGAGACAAGGTAGTAGTGTTGACTTTAGAAACTACAGTAGAGGGAAGACCAACATAGCCCTGAAATTTACTTGGAATGAACTTCACACGAGTACTTCGTCTAACAGGTATAGTTATAGTTGGAATTACTGGGGAAACCTCAACGGACTCCATAGGAGCAGGAATATATTCAAATTCCCTATTTTGCATCTTTCTATTGTTAGCAGCATCATTTGTGATTGAATCAAATGAATTTAGTGTAGAAGATGCATAGAAAGGATCTTCAGGAAATGATATATCAGAAGTTAACAAATGAGCAGGTGTAGATGAAATAGGAATATAAGCAAACAGGTTGACATTTTCCTGAAACATAACATCTCTGGATACAAAAACCTTTTTGGAAGCAAGATCCATGACTTTATATGTTTTTTGAGCAAATGAATAACCCAGAAAAATGCATTTATGAGCATGGTTACTGAATTTATCCTTGTGGGGAAGAGTATTAGTAGCATAACACAGAATACCAAAGACTCTAATGTGATCATACACAAGAGGTTTTGAGAACAAGATTTAATAAGGAGTTAAACCCTTCAGACTAGCCACAGGGGTTCTGTTTAGCAAATATGTGGTTGTTAAAATACAATCTCCCCAGAAAGAAATTGGTAGAGATGCCTGCAATCTCAAAGCTCTAGCTGTATTAAGAAGGGTCTGAATCAAATGAATCTAGTGTAAAAGATGCATAGAAAGGATCTTCAGGAAATGATATGTCAGAGGTAAACAAATGAGCAGGTGTAGATGAAACAGGAATAGAAGCAAACGGGTAGACATTTTTCTGAAACATAACATCTCTGGATACAAAAACCGTTCTGGAAGCAAGATCCATGACTTTATATGCTTTTTGAGCAAATGGATAACCCAGAAAAATGCATATATGAGCATGGTTACTGAATTTATCCTTGTGGGGAAGAGTATTAGTAGCATAACACAGAGTACCAAAGACTCTAATGTGAACATACACTTGAGGTTTTGAGAACAAGATTTGATAAGGAGTTAAACCCTTTAGACTAGCCACATGGGTTCTGTTTATCAAATATGTGGCTGTTAAAATACAATCTCCCCAGAAAGAAATTGGTAGAGATGCCTGCAATCTCAAAACTCTAGCTGTATTAAGAAGGGTCTTGTGCTTTCTCTCCACAACTCCATTTTGTTGTGGAGTGTAAGTACAGCTCTTTTGCTGAATGATACCAAATGAGGCTAAATAAATTCTGAAATCTGAATGTAAGAACTATGTGCCATTATCAGTTCTAAGACATTTGATATGACAAGAGAACTGTTTATGAATGTATGTTAAATAATTTATCAATAACAAAGAAACTTGACTTTTATCAGCAAAGAGAAACACCCATGTAGCTCTGGATAAGTCTTCAACTATAGTCAAAAAATAACTACAGTTTCCATGTGTCTTGTATTTGTAGGGACCCCAAACATCTACATGAATGAGTTCAAATAGACTAGAACTGCTAGTAATACTATCAGAAAAAGACAATATAGTTTGCTTAGCCAACATTGTTGTTGGTAAAAATTTCATGGAAGAAACAGATGGATGTCCCAAACGGGCATGCCAAAGCTTTGAGACAGTTACAGTTTGCACAGTATTACACATAGACTGAACATGAGTATTATGATCAAGCTGAGAATGAATTACATCAAGTAAAGACTCAGAACTATTGACAGGGTGATGTAGAATATACATTCCATCATAAAGCTCACCGATCTCTGTGATCTTCTTCAAAACATGGTCCTGAACATAACATGGATCTTTAGTGAAAAAGGCATTACAAGAATTTGTAGCAGTGAGCTTTGGAATTGACAGCAAGTTATAATTGAAACTTGGCACATAAAGTACGTCAGTCAAGACAATATTAGTATGTAGAGCTCTAGTACCAATATGTGTAACAACAGTGTATTGACCATTAGGCAAATGCGACACAGAATTAGTTGTGTGCACATCTTGTAGTAAGTGAAAATGAGGAGTAATATGATCTGTGGCACCAGAATCTATAATCCACATATTAGATTTCAAAGCATGCTTACTGTTTGTATGACAGACAAAGTGAATGACATTACCAGCCATATGTGGAGTAAAAGTATTAAAAGTAGGTCATTGACTGTTCATTCCAGATGTAGATGCAGCATTATTGTTTGCAACAGGTAACTCTTTGAAACTGCTCTCTATCATAGTCATAAGTTGTTGACATTGAGCATTAGTAAATCCTGCAGTATCAGGAGCTTTCACTGTAGTCACTGATTTTGAAGAAGTAGTGTTGACATTGTAGGCATGAGCAGTTTTGACTCGATGTTTAGGCTTAGGTTTAAGTTTACCATGAAGCCTGTGCCATGGGGGATAACCATGCACACAAAAGCATTTGTCTCTTGAATGACCAGACATTTGACAGAAATCACATATTTATGCATTCTCAGGTTTCTTGATGTTACTCTGTCTTCAAGATTTGAGACCTCCTCTTTGATTATCATAAGACTTATCATAAGTCTTAACAGATAAAGCCACAGACTCAGTGACATTAGTATTGATCCCCAATTCCCTTTGATTTTCTTCCTGCATCAATAGACTATAAGCAGCGCTAAGAGATGGAATTGGTGTCATTAACAGGAGATGACCTCTTATAGCTGTATACTGCTCACCAAGTGCCATAAGAAACTGTGACAACTTTGCACTTTTACTAAAATTGTCCAATTTAGCATTCACATTACAAGAGCACTTTCCACAATCACAACGTGGCACAGTTGAGATAGCATCTAAATCATCATGAAGAGACCTAAATTTTGTGAAATAGGCAGAAATTGACAGATTTCCTTGACTCAAATAAGCCAGTTCCTTTCTCAAATTAAACAGCTTAGGAACATTTGTCTGAGCAAATCGAATAGCAAAATTATCCCAAATGTCTTTAGCATTATTCATGTACATAACACTTTGACGAATTTCAGGTGAAACAGTGTTCAGAAGTTCAGAATCCATGAAATAACAATATCATTTCAACGAGTCCAATGTAAAATCAGATTAACATCAGTAGCAGTAGTTGCAGGTTTAGTATATGTGCCATCAACAAAACCTAGCTTTAGTTTAGATGAAAGAGCAATCTTCATAGATCTAAACCACTGATTATAGTTTTGCTCAGTTAAAGTAACAGTAACGAGAATTAAACCTGGATGATCGGATGGATGTAAAAAAACAGATGATTTGTATCAAGAGTGAGAGAAGTAACCAGTGAAGATGCGTTTCCTGTTGCAACATTCAGATATGAAGGAGAAGCCGCCATTGATGACAGTTATGAGCTTCATAGATTATGAATTAGAGTAGCAAGACAGATCTATCGTAATAGAGAAAGATAATGAATATGTATGTAGCAGCGGAATAGTATATAATATAGGGTACAATGGCTCTGATACCATGACAGCTCCATTTATGGAGAACCTAATCAAGTTTATGAAGTAAAAACATCATATCTGTATTGAAGAAGAAGAAGAAGTGTATATTACATTGCTTAGCTTGTAAGATAAGTCACTACTTTCTATTTATACAGAATGGATAAGGAGAGAATTGTAACAAACTAATTTTCAGCTCATCTAACATTCCTTCTAGAATATGACAGCTCTATTGAGTTGACTTGCTATGCTGACTTTCTATATTAGTTACTCCCTCTGTCCCATTGATTTCTATACAATTTCTATTTTGGGATGTCCCTCTCATTTCTATACACAACCTAAAATAGTAAGTTTATAATAATATAAAAACAGATCATATTATATTATATTATTTTATACAGATCATATCAATCACCATTAACTTATAAACCACATTTCCTAATTAATTAATCTCCTGATTAAGTTAACCAACCTACTCACCCTCACCCTTTTCCTCTTTCCTTCTTATTTTGTGCGTCCCTATCTCTTCCCCATCCATTGATAAAGAACCCTAAAAATCTCCGATCTCTCTTTTTTCCTTTTACATAATGGAATCTCAATTAATACATCATTCAGCCCCTTCCTTTAACTCAGACTCCGAAACCGTCTCTCCGTCATCATCTTCTGTCCCGACTGTAGTTGGTGAAGATTCCCCGAAATCTCAATTAATTAATGATTCAGTCCCAACATTTAATCCTGACTCTGAAGTTGTGTCTTCACCATCTCTACCCCCTATTGCTGAAGTTGTTGCAGATACCCCTGAATCTAAAATCATACAGTATTCTGTTAAAGATGTTAAAGATGCCCCAGAGAAGATGAAGAAACGTACTTCCGATGACAAGTTAAACAATCCTAAAGCAAAAAAACTGAAGTTTGATGACCCAAGTGGTCTGCTGTCAATTTTTCTTCCCCGATTTTACAAGTGAAGACTGGTATGCATAATCACTTATTGATTTTACGATTTTGTGGTAAATTTAATAGTACATGGCCTAATCTCTAATTATTCAAAATATATCTTATTTTTAGATTGACCTTGTGAATTTCAGTCAGACCTTGTGAATTTCAGCATACCTATTAGCCTCAACTGTGTTTTTACTTTCTCTGTTCTCCTACTTGTCATTTGGTAATGCAAAACTTGATAATTTTTCTTGTTTTCTTTATATTTTCTTGAGCCTTAGTAATTCAAAAGTTCAAATAAAAGGTTAATATTTCCTCTCATGCAGCTACAGAATGAATTCAGCAGCATATTTGAGTCTGCATCAACATCAAGATATGAACTACTGCATAAGTTACAAAAGGTAATTCTGTTTCCTAGCATATACTGCTCCATTACATACCAGAATATGAAATCAAAACAGATTATAGAAAAATATATAAACAACACTTCTGATCACTAATTTCCAAAAACTGTTGCATTGCTGCTAGTCTCGTTTAATGCCCTTTCCACTATGTATAGTGGAGCGCTGATTTGAGTAGGTAGTAGTCCAAGTCGTTCAAGTCTTTTTTTCCCATGTGTGGCAGCTTATAATTGTTGTTACCATGATGTTTTAGTATCTCCGTCATACAATTCATAAATGACAACCACACGTAATTTAAAGTGGTAGGACTAACTTCGTCATATGCTTGCTTCACGACAACAACTAATTGAGTAACCGTAGTAGGTGCCTTCTCATGTTGTAGTCCTTGTATTATTCTAAAAAAACCCAAATCGTTGATATTGAGATCCAGACTATTAGGTGGTTGATTAGCTAATGTAATGTGAAATCCACCATCTTGTGCAGCCTTGATAAAATCTTCATCATTGTCACTTATATGGGGTCTAGCATTATCTTGTTGGATGACGATATGTTTACTAAAGTCAGATGGCCATTTAGCTTTAATAGCCGGAATAATCTTTTCGATTAAACATTGTTTGATCACAAGTTTGGTGATGCTATCTATGGGTTTTACTTGTATGACACCCCTTGCTCTATTCTTACTTGCTCTAGCCGCCGGCTCCTCAAAAGTGAAAGGAAAGATTCCTAGTTTACCATCAAATATACAAACCCCGTCTTTGTCATACCTAGGTCTCGCAACCGCACTCATAAACATAACCTTTGTTATAAATCTCTTGGATTTACAAGTTCTATGCGGTTCCGGTTCATTGGGCAATAGGTAGAATTTTTGTGATGTTTTAGTCATATAAAACCACTTCTCGTCTATGTGAACCATACAATACATGTCTACACATGTTGGGTTTGTATGGAGTGTTGAACTTTCAATATGCTTCAAAACAAACCTCACCCATACTTCCATATTTTGAGATGTTAAGTAAGGTTTCAAGGCATTCGAATGCGATTTAATTTTCCCCCTTTGAATATATCTATGGACAGTAGATTTAGGTGCATTAAGATGACAAGCAAGGGTCCGAATATTGGTTCGTAACCGTAAAGGAATTGAACTTACCTTTTCTAAGTCAAAAACTTTTTTCTTGTTACCACTTTTGTATTTTCTGTGCAAATCAGGCTCCTCACCACTTTTGATGGATTGCAGAATTGATTTCCATATCTTTGAAATGACGGCCCTGGTGACTTCATATTTAGAAGCAATATCCTTGATCATTCCATTCTTTAACTTGTTATTGCTGTAATTTAAAATCAGAATACGACCAATTTGATCCTTTTCTAAATTTGTCAATCTTTTTTCTTTTGCAGGAGGACCCCTAACAGTGGCTGGAGCTTCATTTAAATCTGGAAATGGGTCTTCATTAAAATCTGGCAGCATGAAATCAACCATTTTTGTTGTAGATTACCTGTTGTATATAGAGTCAGTAGTTTTTTTCTGTGTAAAGTAGTTCAGATTTATATATGTAGTTCATGTTTCTATTTGTAGTAACAGCCTAACAGGTGACAGGTGTCTCTTTGTAGTCATTGAGAGGCAATATTTTAATTCCAGATTTTGGTTTAGGCGGTAAATGTAATGAGTTTCCCCCATAGAGCTTCCCCGTAAAGCTAATCATCTGTCATGTTTATTAATATAATAATGCTAAACTTTGCTTATTCATTATTTTAATAAGCTCCTTGTCCTCAATGCCCTCATGAATGGTATAATATTCACTGGGACAGAGGAAGTACATCACTTTTTTGATTACCGTAGTAGCAATTGCATGGGTGTAAATTTGTGTTTTTAACCAATTTCTCAAAGTAGTTAAAAGGCATACGAATGTATAGAAATTCTCCACCCAATCACCTTCAAATTAATATATTTAATACTTAAATTTCAAATCCAATTTTAGTGGATAAATTTATGTAAAATGTAAAACAAAATTAGGGATTTTCAAGTATATATAGGGTTTATTTTGCAAAAAATGATTTGCTTTTTATTTATTTATTTTTTTGAAAAAAATACAACTTTGCAACAAAATATATAATTAAGTGTAATCAAACTAGCCTCAAATGTAATCAAAATGAGTTACAGGAGCCCGCAAGGGTTGACTCAACCGGTTAAATTAGGGATAACTATCCTTTTGGTCACAGGTTCGAATCCTACGGGAGGAGAATTTATGATTATGGCTCTTGAGTCAGAACCTGTCGCTTAAATGCGTTCACGTGGTTTGCAGGTTATTACGTGAGCCCGTAGGGTTTGCGCACTAGGCTAGCGGCTGCGGATTATCTACGATACAAAAAAAAATAAAAAAAATAATGAGTTATAGGAAAATGGTAAAGCGGCAAATTTACTTAATTTTTTTTTTATTATTCCTATAAAAATTCTAAAAAACCTAAACAACTTTTACCCGGTTTACATTTACAAACTCACAAGTCACCACCCATGTTTTTTTTTATTATTTATTGATAAATATTTAAAAAAAATAGATTTAGATTTTATAAAATAGTAATAGTTTATACGTTTTGTAAGTATTTCCAGAATTAACAATATAAATACTTATGTTAACATGTTGATGGTGATATTGGAACCATATATTTTTATTGGAATATATAAAAGGAATGAATACTTATATTCAGTTTTTGATAATCAAAATCGCCAACTAATGTTTAGAGGTTGCTTATTATTATAATAATAATAATAGAAGTATAAAATGAATTTTTCCCTCACAACTATTTATTATTTTTAATGCTAAGCTCGCAAATTCTAAATCAGTAGAGTATTTTAATGTTTAGAGATTTAAGAATTTAGGGATTTAGGAGAGGTGAACAAAAGAGATTAGAGATTAGAGATCAGAAGGAGAGAGAGAGAATGAGCGTCAAGATGGAATAGATATTTTTCATAGTTGGGTTGGGCTTGAATCAAATGGATTGGGCCAACAAAGCTGATTCCTTTTTCTTTAATGACTCGCTCGGTTACGGCTCGAGTTTGATCGGCTTGTATTTGTTCACGAACAAGTTCGTGTTCGGCTTATTAGTTAACGAGTTTGAACTCGAACACAATTTTTGTTTGATAAATAGGCTCGGCGGAAAAAAAATGAAAACTCAACTCATTTACGTTAAAACTCGGTACGATTCGGTTCGTGACCAGGGGCAACACAGGCAATCCAAACTCAATTAGGAGGAAAGTTAGTTATAGAGACGCAATCCAAACTCAATTTGGAGGAAAGTGAGTTATAGAGACTTGACACTTGTAACTTGCTGTAACAAATTTAGATTCACAGAGGAATAAATTTGGTATATAATCATTTCTACCTTTGGTTGAGACTAGGGTTATAATTTGGACCGAACCGAGCCATCTAACCGATAACGAGTTGAGTTATAGTACTTTTTAAACAAGTCAAACAACTCCTTTAACTTAAATGAGCTCAAATCTCTAATCGAACTCGACTTGTTTATTAAACTAGCTCAAATCTCTAATCGAACTCGACTCGTTTACTTGTGAGCTAATCGAAAAGGGTCGAGTTTACTTACGAGCTAATTGAGCCGGGTATACTCCTGAGCTTATAAATTTAAAAATTATTAAATATTAAAAAATTATTATTATTTTACTATTTATAAATAATAAAAATAAAATTTAGTAATGATTTAATAATTACAAAAGAGTTCGAGTCGAATCAGGTTCTCGAGTTTTAAGCCGAGTTTACTCGGGTTTGGCACTTACTCGGCTTGATGCATTTAACTAAACTAATTCAGATTTGTGTTCGAACGTGGCTCATATAGCCCATCCGAACAAGTTTTAGCTCGACTTGCTCGCGAGCAGCTAGGCCGAGCAAGCAAGCAGCTCAAACTCGAATTGCAGCTCTAATTATGGTCATTTCTTAGCATACTCGTAAGGTAAATGTTCATTCAATAAAAACTAATTCATTTTTCCCGAGTTTTTTAAAGGGAAGGAAGTAAGTGGTAAGGAGGTAAAGTACTTTCATCCCACTTTTGGAGGGAAAGTTTTGGAATGAAAGTTTGTTAAATTTACATTCATTATCACTTATTTTCGCTCATTTTAAAAATTGGGGAGCACAAATATAAATGCAAGTGAAACTACTTTACTCACCCACCACTTGGTTTCCTTCCTAATTAAAACTCGGGAGTAAGAAGTAAGATTTTGTTAAGTGATTCACAAATCTCACACAAATATAGACAAAGGCTCGTCTGGTATCTTGACAAAAAAGCTGATAAAAGACTGTCCATTAAATATTAAAGTACCACTGTTTTAAAGTTTGAGTTGTTTTTTCCATGTAAAATAAATTAAAAAAGTGGTACTGATTACTGAAGTGTCGTTTTCTTTCCTCATCTGTCTCTAGTATAATTGAAGCTAGTGGGTTACTGTCAAATTTAAGCTAGTGGTTGTGGAGTTAAACTAGCTCTTCCGTGCAGAAACTGAATGTGTGGGTGATATCTTGTTAGGCTAATGTTAACTGGATAGCTAGAACGTACCAGGTTGTTCCCAAACAAAAAAACCTGCACTTGAAGAGCTGGCTCAGGCTGTTAGTTATCGATGGCTGTAACACGAAGACGCAACGCTATAATTCAGGAAGAACAAGAATCTGATGACTCGAATGCACCTCCTCATCTCCGTCATCTCGATGCAGCCCTCGGGAATGGCGACCCTGACGCCCTCCGTCGCGCTCTTGGTAATACTACCTGTCGTAGTCTCTACCTAAATAGTTGTTTCGAAATTTGAATAAATAGTTAATTTTTTCCTTTTTCTTCATATTATGCCTCTTATTTTGCTTCATAAGTTTAGTCTAGATATCTGAGGTAACTAATACAAGTCATGGGCTGTGACATACTGATTGTTAAGCAACTAGTTCATTTAAAATCTTAAGGTGTCAATCATGCTCTGATATCATATTAGGTAACCGCTTAATCTAAAATCTTAAGGTGTCAGATGATTGCAAAACATGATTTTATGCTATCAACACTGATATATAGTGCAACCAAACTTCCGTGTCTGATTTGTTTTTTTTGATTTGCATGTGTGTCAGTGTCGATTAGTAGTGTGCTATACTGACAAGGCATAGTTGAGCTTAGACAATTTTCAAGCTGCAAATTTCATATTCATGGTGGAAGAACTCGTTGTCCTGTACTTTTTTTAGTTCTTTCTTTAGTTGTGAACCTTGTTTACTTACCATGAACCTGTTAACCAGGTCATGCTTGTGCAGTTTACTGAATTCTATCCCTTAATTTATGGATTACTACAGATAATTTAGTAGGCAGCATTGATGAACCAATCGAAAATGGAGATACCGCCCTCCATCTTGCCTGTGTCTATGGCAATCACACTTGTGTCCAGGTCACTTTTTACTCTCTACCCTTTTTTCCAGTGTATTTTACTGCTACTGTTATTCCCCGAATTTCAAGTAATTCATCACGATTCACACAAGCCTTTCATAATTAAAGTTCTGCACTTCGTATACCTTTAAAATTTCGTGTTGCTAATGAGTAATTGTCAAATTCAGAGGTAAAATGTATGTGATGTGTAAATTGCAGAGAAGTAATGACGAAAATGATCTACATTGTATATCAGGAATGAATGTGTTGGTTACATTATAGATAACTCTACTCAGATTATATACATCACACAAGAAGCTTCTACACACTATAATTCTAACTAACTTGTAACAAACTGTGATGACAGTTGTGATGTCACAATGACGTAGTCTCACTCTTTGTGTTTGCTATATTCTTGTTGTGTTGGGAGGTCTGCTTATGATATATAACAATATCCCCCCAAGTTGGAAGTGTGGAAGAGGTTGCACACACCCAACTTGCTGCAGAAGGAACTGAGAATAGAAGCGCCCAAGGCTTTAGTGAACATGTCTGTAGGCTGAAGTTGAGTAGAAACATGTTGCAAAGTAATGAGTCCTATTTGTAGTTTATCACGAACAATGTGACAATCATGTTCAATGTGTTTAGTACGCTAATGAAAAACAGAATTATGAGCAATGTGAATTGCAGAGCGACTGTCGCAGTGAAGAGTAATCGGTGTTAAATTCTTTATGCCAAATGTAGTAAAGAGAGAACGCAACCATACTAGCTCACAACACGTATCCGCCATGCTGCGTTACTCAGCCTCAGCAGATGATTTGGAGACAGTTGGTTGCTTCTTGCACTTCCAGGACACTAAAGAAGAGCCAAACAAAACACAATAACCCGTTAAGGAGTGACGAGTCTCCTTGCACCCACCCCAGTCAGAGTCACAAAAAGCCTTCAGAGTGAGTGGAGCAGCAGAGGAGGACATAAGGAGACCCTGACCAGGAGCTTTTTTAATGTACCGAACAACTCGATGGGCTGCCATTAAGTGATCATGGCGGGGAGTTGCTAAGAATTGGGAAAGTACCTGGACAACATAAGCAAGGTTAGGACGAGTGACAGTAAGGTAGATTAAACGACCCACCAAACGTCGGTAAGAAGAAGCTGCAGAGGTAGGTAGCAACGGGCTGTTATTGTCCTGTAAATTATGATTTTGTTCCATGGGAATAATTGATGGCTGAGCATTGATGAGACTAGTGTCCTGAAGAATGTCAAGAGCATACTTACGTTGGTTCAAGTAAATGCCCTGCGTGGATCTAGCAACTTCGATGCCTAGAAAATATCGAAGAGGAACCCAAGTCTTTGAGCTGAAATTTAGTGGCAAGATAAGTTTTGATGGTGGTAATAAGATCAACATTATTGCCTGTTACCAATATGTCATCGACGTAGACAAGTACAGCTACAAATTGACTGTGCAGATTGAGTGTAAACAAGCTGTTATCGGAGTGTGATTGAGTAATGCCATAATCTTTCAAGGCAGATGAAAATTTGATAAACCAACATCGTGGGGCCTGTCGTAAACCATATAGAGATTTGCAAAGTTTGCATACAAAAGCAGAGGGATCAGTTATCTGAGATATAGATGAAACAGACGATAATTGTAGGTATCCTGGGGGTAATCGCATATAAATTTCTTCATGAATATCACCGTGAAAAAACGCATCGTTGACATCCAACTGAGAAATAGACCAGTTTTGAGTAGCAGCAATGGCAATTAACACACGAACTGTGGTCATTTTGGCCACAGGAGCAAAAGTCTCAAAAAAGTCAAAACCGTATGTTTGGGTGAACCCCTTGGCAACAAGGCGAGCCTTGTATCTATCAATGCAGCCATTGGGAAGATATTTAACTTTAAATAACCACTTGCAATCAATAATATGTTTATCTTTTGGTTTTTTATTTGCCAAGTATGATTATTTTCTAAAGCATTCAGTTCAAGCTTCATGGCCTGAAGCCAATAAGCATCTGTAGAGGCTTATTTATAGGTGTAGGGTACGGGAACAGCTGCTGTAGCTATTAGAAAAGATTTATAGGAAGGAGAAAAATGATCATAAGAGATGTACTGATGCAAAGGATAAGTTCCTGAAGCCAAAGGCAGAGGAGAGGTGCAACTGGTGATCACATTCTTTGGAAGGCCTGTAAAGTCTTTGAATCTGCTTGGTGCCTTACGAGTTCGAGAGGGTTTCAGAACTGATGGAACAAGGTCTGATGAAGAATCAGTGGGCACAGATGGAGAAGAATTGTTTGATAGACTTTCAGACACAGACAAGAGAGGTGAAGAAGATGTCTCAGCATCTTTGTTAGCATCATGAGATATAGTATTGTGCGTGAATTATATAGAGTAATATCTGGTGGAATATCATGAGGAATAGGAAACTGTGATGAGGGTGCACTGAGAGTGTCAGTTTTAGGAGTATTGAAGGGAAACACATTTTCCACAAATGTAACATGTCTAGTCACATACTGTTTTCTGGTATCAAGGTCAACAACCTTGTAACCTTTTTGATTAAACGGATAACCAATGAACACACATTTCTGAGAGCGAGGAGCAAACATATCAGTGTAGGCAAGTTCATTGGAAATAAAGCATAAACATCCAAATGGTTTTAGATGGTTATAGTCAGGTGTTTTGTGAAAGAGTAATTCATAAGGAGACTTATAGTCAAGCATTTTTTAGGGAAGAAGGTTGATAATGTGTGCAGCAGTGATCACACAATCACCCCAGTACATGATGGGTAGATGGGACTGAAATTTTGATGCACGAGCTACTTTGAGTAAGTGTTGGTGTTTACGTTCAACAATTTCGTTTTGTTGAGGTGTTCGAGGACAACTTGTTTGGTGAATGATACCCAAAAGAAGTTAAAATAGATTGGACGCGTTTATTAATAAATTCAGTTCCATTGTCAGACCGAAGGACTTTGACGGTAGTATCAAATTGAGTTTTAACATACAAAAGAAATTGTTGAATTAAACTGAACACCTGAGTTTTATCAGAAAAAAGGAAAAGCCAAGTGGATCGTGAAAAGTCTTCTATAATAGTTAATAAATAATGACATTATCCATGTGTGGGATATTTGTAAGGACCCCACACATCACAATGCACAAGATCAAATAAGGCCAGACTATGAGAAGTACTAGTAGAAAAAGAAAGTTTATTCTGCTTTGTAAGATGACAGATGTCACAATCATTCAATACATTGGATGGAATATTAGGTAAATCAGGAATGTGACTAAGAACAGTGAAAGATGGGTGTCCTAGTCTAGAATGCCAAAGCTTGTGTAATTCTACAGAGTGTTGTACTTGTACTGAATGAGTAGATAAACCAGATGTATAGTCAAACAGTTGAGGTTGAAGCTTGTACAGGCCATCCTTGAGATCACCAATCTGCTTCCTCATCCTCATAACAAGGTCCTGAAAAATACACTCATTGGAAGTGAAGATAAGATTACAATGATTATCAGTTGTGAATTGAGCTACTGACAACAAATTGCACTGAAGGTAGGAACATAAATCACATGTTTAAGAACAATATCACTGGTGAGGTGTATTTCTCCGGAGTGAGTAACATTTGCTTTCTGGCCATTAGGAAGATGCAGTTCAGATTGCATAGGAATAACATTTACCAAGAGTGTACAATCAAAAGTAATATGATGAGTTGCCCCGGAATCAATAATCCAGGAAGTGTCTCTAGTAAGTACACTAGTGTGATTAATAAGAGTGGAGGCATGTGATTGAAAACAAGTACTTGCCATATGAGTTACTGTATTAGTCTGAATCCACGGAGCATTGGAGGAAGATGCAGCCTCAGTTGTGGTCTTTAACTTTGCTTGTAGCATAGCAATGATTTTCTGATATTGTTTATTAGATAAATCAGGGGAATCAGCCGCCTCATCGGAGATAGATGATGATCCTGAGTGAAGCGTTTTTAGCACATAAACGCAGCGAAAACGTAAATTTAATCTTAAAAAAAACCGAAACCCTCCGCAGGATCCATGCGAAAAATAATATTTAATTCGTAGTTCAGTATATTTACCTTAAGAAGCTTTATGTTAATGGAAAGATGGAGGTCTTTAATAGCGATCCAAGAACGATGAACGGAGATCCTTAGCAGCTGTTCCTCAAGTGTGAAGCACTCACCTGTATCCACCAAGAAAACGATGTAATGAAGGAGGAGGAGATGGAGAGAATTAGGGTTTTGTAAATCTTTTTGGTTGAGGCAAAAATAGGGTTTATAATAGTATATTTATAGGGAAAATTTTCAGTTGAAAATTTTCCCATAAAATATTATTATTATCAACCCTTTATTATTCTCACTAATAATTAAAACACCTTTTAATTATTAATCCTTTTTCTAAACTCTTTAGATATAATTCTCTCACTTGATTTAATTTCCAAAAATTAAATTCTTAATTAATCATATTAAGAACCTTTTTTTAATTAATTTATAATCAATTAAATCTCATTTAATCAATTATTAAATTTGCCACTTAATTATTTATTTCATAAATAAATAATTATCAGTCATTATTAATTAATTCCTCCACCATTAAATCATTCTCTTTTATGGTGTGACCCTATAGGTTCAATATTAAGCCGGTAGAATAAATAAATAATAATAAAACTATTTTATCATTATTTATATCAATTCTCTAATTCATTAAATATGATTAATTAATTAATCATATTTATTCTACATCGTGAGGGATACTTCTCAGCATATCGCGACTATCCGGATAATACGAATTCACTGCTTAGAATACCAAGAACCTATTCAGTGAGTAGTTACCGTACAATTAATTCCTTCTACCCTGCAATGTCACGATTAAATAGAAGGCATGGAACTTGTGTCAAGCCTATCTTATTTAATCACTTGCTTTCCCATTCACTATGCTTAGTTCTATTTAATGTAAATTAGAAACTCCTTTCTAATTTCATTCACTCTGGCCAGAGATTCCTGAACTAACATAAGTGGATCAGCATTGAACATTCTCTTCCTACACTGGAAGGGGTAGATCCTTTATTGATCATACACTATCTTCGTGTACAAATTCCTATACCCAGTAGAGCCCTTATAATTGTCCCTTGAGACTAAGAACTAAACCAAAGCATAGTTCAGTGTACACAAGATGACTATGATGACCTCAAGTCTAAGGATACTTGTACAACTATCATTATGTGAAAAAACTGATGACACGTGAGTGAACTCCATCAGTTGTTCAGCTGTGTGAGTCATGTTCAGTGAACTTATTCTATAATAAGCACCTATATACTAGCTATAGTGTCATCACACAAATATCTATGAGAACAGACATCCTTCATAATGAAGCAAGTATAGTATGTATCGATCTTTGCGGATTATTAATTACCAGTTAGTAATCCTACGACCAGGAACTATTTAAGTTTAGAGTTATCATCTTTTCGGTCTCATTATTATGATCTCATCACAATTCATAAAAAGTTTTACTCTAAACTGTGGTATATCTTATTTAAACATTTAAATAGATAGAGCCCGCAATAAAAACAAAACAAGCCTTTTATTAATATCAATGAAATCAAAACAGATTACATAAAAGTTATCCCTAAATCCTCATACATGATTGGACTTAGGATATATCTCTTTCAATCACCCACTTGTACTAAAGTCAATCACTCTGGTATCTAATACCCATCTTTTCTTTATGATGATCAAAGTGACTCTGAGAAAGTGGCTTTGTGAGTGGGTCTGCTACGTTGTTATGTGTGTCAACTCTCTCGACGTTGACATCTTCTCTTTCAACAATCTGAATTGCACCACCATTCAGAGTAAACACGTACCCTGACATGAATTTGCTATCACTTTCTGATTGAAAACTAGAGTCAGTATAACCCTCTATTTTCAACTCAGATTCACCACCAAAAACAAGAAAAATGTCCTGAGTCCTTCGCAAGTACTTAAAGATGTTTTTCACTGCTTTCCAGTGGTCTTCACCTGGATTGGACTGATATCTGCTCGTCACACTAATTGAATAAGCAACATCAGGCCTTGTACACAACATCGCGTACATGATAGATCCTATTGCTGAATCATAAGGAATCTTACTCATACGCTCTCTTTCCTCAGGTGTCTTAGGAGACATTTTTTCGGAAAGGGACACTCCATGGCTCATCGGTATGAGACCTCTTTTGGAGTTTTCCATGCTAAACCTTTTAAGCACTTTCTGGATGTATGTACCCTGGGTAAGACCTATCATTCTTCTAGATCTATCTCTATAGATCTTCATACCGAGAATATAGGATGCTTCTCCCAAGTCCTTCATGGTGAAGTTCTATGATAGCCATACTTTGAGTGATTGTAGCATCGGTATATCATTTCCTATAAGAAGTATGTCATCCACATACAATACAAGAAATGTTACCGCACTCTCACTAACCTTCATGTCATCCACATACAATACAAGAAATGTTACCGCACTCTCACTAACCTTCTTGTAGACACATGGTTCATCTATGTTTTTGACAAAACCAAACTCTTTGATTGTCTCATCAAAACGGATGTTCCATCTACGAGAAGCTTTCCTTAAACCATATATGGTTCGCAGCAGCTTACACACTAGGTGTTCATTTCCCTTGGAAAGAAAACCCTCTGGCTGTGTCATATACGCTTCCTCCTCAAGTTCCCCATTGAGGAAGGCCGTTTTCACGTCCATTTGCCAGATCTCATAGTCGTAGTAAGCAGCAATCGCAAGCAAAATCCGAATTGATTTTAACAGGGATACAGGCGAAAAAGTTTCATCAAAGTCAATCCCTTGCCTTTGTTTGAATCCTTTTGCCACGAGCTTGGCCTTATAGGTCTCCACCTGGCCATCTGCTCCAATCTTTCTTTTGTATACCCACTTGCACCCAATAGGCTTAACACCTTCAGGCGCCTCAACCAGAGTCCATACTTGGTTGGTATACATAGATTCCATTTCGGATTTTATGGCACTATGCCATTTCTCTGAGTCAACACTACTCATAGCCTCATTATAGGTCACAGGGTCGTCATCATCAATTATTGACAACTCATTGTCATTATTAATGACAAGGCCATAATACCTCTCAGGTTGGCGAGAAACTCTCCCTGTCCTACGAATGGGCTGTTCCACAGAAGGTTGTTCAGTCTGAATAGGTGTTTCCACTTGATCCGTAGTAGTTTGTGCTTCTTGAACTTCATCAAGTTCGATTTTGCTCCCACTGTTTCCTTCAAGGATAAACTCCTTTTCCAAGAAGGTAGCATGTCTGGAGACAAACACCCGATGATCGGTATAAAAGTAATACCCCAAAGTCTCTTTAGGATATCCCACAAAATTACATTTTACGGATCGAGATTCCAGTTTATCTGGGTCAACTTTCTTGACATAAGTTGGACATCCCCAAATCTTAACGTGTTTAAGACTCGGTTTCCTTTCTTTCCATATCTCATATGGTGTTTGAGAAACAGATTTGGAAGGCACCTTATTCAGTAAATATGTTGAGGTTTCCAATGCATAACCCCATAGGAATACTGGAAGATTCGCATAGCTCATCATGGACCGAACCATGTCTAACAAAGTTCGATTTCTCCTTTCAGATACCCCATTTAACTGTGGAGTATATGGAGGAGTCCACTGAGAGACTATACCATTTTCTTTGAGATAATCTAGAAACTCTCTATTCAAGTATTCACCACCTTGATCTGATCGAAGAGTTATAATACTGTGTTTGGTTTGTTTCTCCACTTCATGTTTATATTTTTTGAACTTTTCAAAGGCTTCAGACTTGTGTTTCATCAAATACACATATCTGAATCTAGATCTATCATCTATGAAAGTAATGAAGTACGAAAATCAACCCATGGCTTGCGTAGACATTGGTCCACATACATCTGTGTGTACCAATCCTAGCAAATCTGCAGCCCTCTTTCCATGTCCACTAAATGGAGATTTGGTCATTTTACCCAATAGACAAGACTCGCATGTAGGATATGATTCAAAATCAAAGGGGTCAAGTAACCCTTCCTTATGCAATGTCCGCAGTCTATTTTCACTAATATGACCTAGCCTAAAGTGCCATAAATAGGTCAAATTTTCATCATCTCGTTTTCTTTTATTAGTTTGTTCAATCTGAAGTAAATCATGCTCTACGTCACATACATACAGACCATTATTTAAAATGCCACATCCAAAAAGAACATTATCTCTAAGGATAGAACATTCATTATTCTTAATTTATAAAGGAAAAACCATCCACATCCAACATAGGAATAGAAACAATATTCCTCACAATAGAGGGAACGTAATAACAATTATTCAAAATAATAGTCTTGCCCGTAGGCAAATGTAAACTAAATGATCCTACAGATATGGCCGCAACCCTTGTTCCATTGCCCATACGTAGAATCACCTCATCTTTTTCAAGAGTCCTACTTCCCTTTAGTCCTTGCAACAAATTGCAAATATGAGAACCACAGGCGGTATCTAATACCCAAGTAGAAATTTGACCTAGTGGCATATTAACTTCGATCATGAACATGCCTGAATCAGAAGCGGTAGTCTTACTACCCTTCTTCTTCTTCAATTCTGCAAGGTAAACCTTGCAGTTCCTCTTCCAGTGCCCCAACTTGTTACAGTGAAAACAAACAGCTAAATTAGGACCAGTCAACTTGTGAGCATCTAGTATGCTCCGGAGTGATAGTGCATAAGACATGACGAATATAGTAAATCTGTAAATGATAAACACATAACAACACTTAGCAAATATTCAATTTCATTTCAAAACACTATATGAATCGGGTCTTTATTCATAAGTGTCTCCCACTAGTTTATCTAATTTTTTTCAACCCCCTAAGTGAAAATTAAGCATTCATAATGCTAGTGGGAATAGGGATCCTACATTCCATCACACAACCTCGGCTGTGGCACGAAACGTCATGTGATGTTCAATAGGCAAACAACTCTTGTCAATTACATCCTATGTTATTCCCTAATATAAGTTTAGCCTCTTGAATAATTGAGTCACGGCTGTGGCACGACAAACTCAATATTCTAAGTCAAGTCTAACCCAATATTTCGTACAATTGAATCAGTCTCCAACGGCCCACGGCTGTAGCACGTACCGACCTTTAGATTCTAATTCAATGTACACATCTCTATGTAATAGACAAGTATTTCTTATTTCGAAATCAAAGCCCTCGGCTGTAGCACGAAACGACAATGATTTAAAAATAAGAACCACTTTCTACCATGTTGGAAGGCTATGACCGACACAAGCCCGTTGTGTCATTGGCCAATTACTACTTGATATTATTTAATTTTAGAGGGATTATATTACGTTACAATTATAATCATATTATAAAGAGATTCTTCCTTTTAAATTAAATATTTCAAATCAATAATCGATAATCAGATGATTCCCAGATCGGGTGGAGCATTATCAAGAGGCGTCACTTAATAACCCTTTCTTACAGATAGAAATCTGTTGTTGACAGAATCATCCTTTCTCTCAATATTGAAAATTCATATTCAATTACGTGTTTCATAAACACAAGAATCTCATGATCGTATTCATAATATTTATTGTTAAGGCAAGAAACGATTCCTATTCTAGATTTTCTAGAGCACGCCTTATATTGATTTAAGTTCACCTAAATCTATCATCGCATGGTAAACATAGGCATATATCTCATATATAAAATTAAATAAACAAGTAAATGTAAAGTGCAATAAAGTAAATGTGTTTGGTTATGGCCCCATCCTATGTGATTTTTATCAAGCTCATGATAAAGATCAAGGTCAATCTAATATGGTGATGGAAATAAATACAACTACTTATTACATAACTCTTCTTCTTTGTTTAGACTTCTTGTATGCCTCGTCTTCTTCTTTGTATCACCTCCATTGGATAGCCTTCTTGAGTCTTCAATTACATTACATGATTGAAAGTACAACTAATCTAATGAACTTACAAGAATAACTCGAGTTACATTCGAGATTTTTGATTACAAAGATTGACGACATGCAAGTCGTATTTAAAACCAAAACCAAAACCATTACACTAAGGTCGAAAGGCCATAACCATCCACCATGCTCATACAACACATAAAAGCATGTTAAAACACATAATCTGATCTTAACATATCATATTATCCATGATCTAATCATAAAAAGAAAATATGACAAAAATCAGAAAAATCAGAATCAAATCAGAAAAACAAGAATCACTGTTTACGGGCAGTAAACGACGTCAAACGCCTTACAGACAAGTCGTTGATAGCTATAGCTATAAGTTTTGTTCAGACGCTCGTTTACCTATGGAATAGGGTATTCGTTTGCGTAAATCGGACACCAGACCCAGATTTCAGCAAATCTTCAGCAGCCAATTCAGAATCCGTATCTAATATGATTCTCATAATTAGAACAAAAATAAATCATGTATATATCAGTATATATACAGATTACATAATTATCTTATGATTATACAACTCACATGAATATCATATATTTAAAACCATACATATATAAGCATATTATATCAACATCAAATCATGGCGAATCACGTACATGCTCATATATCGAAAACAGTTAAACACATATACGAATTAAAAACTTTTCGCAAGTAGCTCTGATGCCATTGAAGGGTTTTTAGCACATAAACGCAGCGAAAACGTAAATTTAATCTTAAAAAAAAATTGAAACCCTCCGCAGGATCCATGCGAAAAATAATATTTAATTCGTAGTTCAGTATGTTTACCTTAAGAAGCTTTACGTTAATGGAAAGATGGAGGTCTTTAATAGCAATCCAAGAACGATGAACGGAGATCCTTAGCAGCTGCTCCTCAAGTGTGAAGCACTCCACCGGTATCCACCAAGAAAACGATGTAATGAAGGAGGAGGAGATGGAGAGAATTAGGGTTTTGTAAATCTTTTTGGTTGAGGCAAAAATAGGGTTTATAATAGTATATTTATAGGCAAAATTTACAGCTGAAAATTTTGCCATAAAATATTATTATTATCAACCCTTTATTATTCTCACTAATAATTAAAACACCTTTTAATTATTAATCCTTTTTCTAAACTCTTTAGAAATAATTCTCTCACTTGATTTAATTTCCAAAAATTAAATTCTTAATTAATAATATTAAGAACCTTTTCTTAATTAATTTATAATCAATTAAATCTTATTTAATCAATTATTAAATTTGCCACTTAATTATTTATTTCATAAATAAATAATTATCAGCCATTATTAATTAATTCCTCCACCATTAAATCATTCTCTTTTATGGTGTGACCCTATAGGTTCAATATTAAGCCGGTAGAATAAATAAATAATAATAAAACTATTTTATCATTATTTATATCAATTCTCTAATTCATTAAATATGATTAATTAATTAATCATATTTATTCTACATCGTGAGGGATACTTCTCAGCATATCGCGACTATCCGGATAATACGAATTCACTGCTTAGAATACTAAGAACCCATTCAGTGAGTAGGTACCGTACAATTAATCCCTTCTACCCTGCAATGTCACGATTAAATACAAGGCATGGAACTTGTGTCAAGCCTATCTTATTTAATCACTTGCTTTCCCATTAACTATGCTTAGTTCTATTTAATGTAAATTAGAAACTCCTTTCTAATTTCATTCACTCTGGCCAGAGATTCCTGAACTAACATAAGTGGATTAGCATTGAACATTCTCTTCCTACACTGGAAGGGGTAGATCCTTTATTGATCATACATTATCTTTGTGTACAAATTCCTATACCCAGTAGAGCCCTTATAATTATCCCTTGAGACTAAGAACTAAACCAAAGCATAGTTCAGTGTACACAAGATGACTATGATGACCTCAAGTCTAAGGATACTTGTACAACTATCACTATGTGAAAAACTGCTGACACATGAGTGAACTCCATCAGTTATTCAGCTGTGTGAGTCATGTTCAGTGAACTTAATCTATAATAAGCACCTACATACTAGTTATAGTGTCACCACACAAATGACTTTGAGAACAGACATCCTTCATAATGAAGCAAACATAGTATATACCGATCTTTGCGGATTATTAATTATCAGTTAGTAATCCTACGACCAGGAACTATTTAAGTTTAGAGTTATCATCTTTTAGGTCTCATTATTATGATCTCATCACAATCCATAAAAAGCTTTACTCTAAACTGTGGTATATCTTATTTAAACATTTAAATAGATAGAGCCCGCAATAAAAACAAAACAAACCTTTTATTAATATCAATGAAATCAAAACAGATTACGTAAAAGTTATTCCTAAATCCTCATACATGATTGGACTTAGGACATATCTCTTTCACTGAGGAATTAGCTGCAATAAGCATTGCCTTAGGTTTGGGAGTAGCTGTTCTCAATTTTGGCTTAGGTTGCCCATGTAAACGATGCCAATCAGGATATCCGTGAAGAATGAAACATTTATCTTTTGTGTGCCCTGTTCTTTTACAGTGATCACAAGTCAGAGTAGAGTCAACAGTCTTTTTACTGAACTTTGGTATTAGAAATATGAGTGAAGTTTCGTTGATTTTCTTCTTGATGTAGCATTGAATAGGTATGGGCAACATCAGGTAATGGATTCATGAGAAGGATTTGACCTCTAGTGGAGGTGAATTGTTCATTTAAACCCATAAGAAATTGACTAAGCTTGATATGTTATTCGTAAGCATCTAATTTCTGAGAACTATGACAGGAACAATTGCAATTCGCACAGATACATCTAGGAATAGGTGTCAAACTGTCCAATTCATCAAGTAAACCACGAAATTGAGTAAAGTATGTAGTTATAGACTTTTACCTTGAGAGAGAGACGCTAAATCTTTGCGTAACTGAAATAGACGTGGCACGTTAGTTTAAGCATACCTAGCAGCCAAATCAAGCCAAATCTGATGAGCAGTGTTCATATAAACAATGCTTTTGCGAATCTCAGATGACACTGAATTAAGTATCCATGATATAACCAGGTCATTGCTTCGTTTCCAAAGAGTTAATTGATGTAACGCAGTAGGTTGAGATAAGGAGCCATCAATGAAGCTAAGCTTCAATTTAGCAGAGAGAGCAATCTGAACAGATCGACTCCAATGATGATAGTTGTTATTTGATAACAATTCGGTAACAAGTGATAGACCTGGATGATCTGCAGAACTGAGATAGTAAGGGTGATTGATATCGATCGTCGTAGAGAGGTCAGATGTATTTGATGCAGTCGCCATTGATGTAGATGCAGTTACAGCGGAAGCATACGATTTGCGCATATCAATTTAAGAGAGATCGAGAAATCGAAAGATAGAGAGAGAGATTTAGGAATCGTATGGCTCTGATACCATGTCAAATTCAGAGGTGAAATGTATGTGATGTGTAAATTGCAGAGAAGTAATGACGAAGATGATCTACATTGTATATCAGGAATGAATGTGTTGGTTACATTACTGATAACTCTACTCAGATTATATATATCACACAAGAAGCTTCTACACACTATAATTCTAACTAACTTGTAACAAACTGTGATGACAGCTGTGATGTCACAATGATGTAGTCTCACTCTCTGTGTTTGCTATATTCTTGTTGTGTTGGGAGGTCTGCTTATGATATATAACAACAGTAACGTTATCGGTTATCTGGTAATCCAAATTTAAGATTGTTTGTTCAGATTTTGTTGGAGCGAGGAGCTTCGCTAGAGGCTAAGGACGGAGATGGTGAAATACCATTGCATGGTGCTTGTGCTGCAGGTACTATCCATGCAACAATAACAGTTTATTGTGCTTCCATGTGTTTGATATTTAGATTTTGTCAATTACAAACTGCAGGATATGCAAATATAGTGCAACTCCTTCTCAATAAAGGCAATGACATGAATATTGTGAAGAAGATGCTCGAGTCTGTTGATGAGGAGGGTGATACTGTGAGTCTTTTGTTGTTAAACAACACTGTTTATATGATATTTTCCCTCAGTTGCATTTTTTCTGATCAGCACTTCATCTTCCACAGCCTCTTCATCATGCAGCTAGGGCCGAACATGTGAATGTTATACAGCTGCTGCTAGCTAATGGAGCTTCTCCAACTACTACAAATTTTAGTGGCCAGGTTAGCAGTCAGTAAGGACATTAGTCTTAGTTCCTTCTCCTGCTTTCATTATGTCCATTTTTTCATTTTGGCAGATTCCGAGTGAGCTAGCTGATGCAGAAACACATGCTAAAGAAATTTTAACAAATGCTGTAGACAACTATGTGGATTCAAGGTGAACAGAGAAAACTTTAAGCCCCAGCTAGCTGTTTTTGTATGATAAATTTCATGTATTTGCTTAAGACCCGACTCGGGCTCTACCGAGCCAGTTCAGATACTTTCAGTTCTGAGTAGTCACCTGTTTTGTTGTTCAATACATCTGAGTAATTACTCTACAATGGTAATTAAATTTGATGTTTGTCGTGAGTTTTTATCATCTTTTCTGTGTTCTCGCAATGAAAATTGTATTGACAAGTGTAAGTTGTGTGATTTTTTGCGAAGAAACAAGTGTATCGAATTGAATACATGAAAATGAGTTGTGAAGTTGTGATAAATTGGAATTTGTGGACAATGAATGACTAGTACTTGTGTTCTAAAAATTCTGATAAATCCCGGTTAATCCCCTATTAATTTCCTACAAAGTATCCAATTTATTCGATATTTGAAATCCGATTAATTTTTATGAATTTTTTTATTGGAGTATATATATAATTATTTATTAAAATTAAAATACTATATTAATTTAAATATGAATAAGTATAGAAATTATGATATAATAAATATATATATTTGTTAATAAATGGAGTAACTAATATAACGATAATAATATATTAAATATAATTTAATATTATAATATATTTGATTTTTACTCCAATTAATCCCCGATTTTCAATTAATCCTAAAGCAGTAGTTTGACCGATCTTCCGCACTTCCCGATTTTTATAACACTGTCGGCAAGTGATCCTGTGAACTGGGGGATTCCGAGGCCATTGTTTCTGCAGGGGTTTAGGTTGTTTAGTGTTGACATTAATTGCAGTTGCATAACCTGATCCTATAATGCAAAATTGCTAATGCTGTGAATTAGACAAAAACAATTTTAAATTACTTTTTGATTAAACAAAAAGAGCAAGCTGGAATAGCTCAGTTGGTTAGAGCGTGTGGCTGTTAACCACAAGGTCGGAGGTTCGACCCCTCCTTCTAGCGTTATTTTTTTTATTTATTTTTCTCCCCTCTGAATACTTTTTTTTTGACCTGCATGGAATACACAAACATCAGCAAACAGCAACTAATCTTTCTCCGAACTCATAACAATGCCTAGTGAACACCGTCTTGTGTCTTGTTAACAAGAGGCCGAGCCGCGGAGACTAGAAAAGCTAAAACTAGTGTTTGCCACAAGTTTACAGCACATACTACAGAACTACAAGTGAAGTTAGTATTTGTTGCTCAGCAGTTGACAAGCAAATCATTAAGCCGAAGAACTAATACTCGAACAAACCCAGAACTGAATCCGGAAAAGAGGAGATAACAAAGTAATACAAATAACTTCATACACTAGTTCTAATCTAGTTTACATGCGTTTAAAGAACCCACACAAAATTTTCACTATTTTGCAATATACACAGAAGCGTGGTCTACTTTTCCAACTTTAGTAAGAGGTACTATTATTCTGGAAAAGTTTGAACCACATTATGAAACAAGATGGGACTAATCTTTTAACAGATAAACAAATTTGCAACATAGGGCCTTTCAACGTCCAACTGTGTTACGAGGGAACACCTTCTTCATGAACTCCAAAAAGCGCCTGGAGTAGAATACAGGATCTACAGCAGATATTGATAGAGAATCAAACTGCAAAGACTTGTATGCATGTTCGATCTTCTTATGTGCGTTGTAATCTTGCAAGATGTCAATGATACCAACGTATAACACAACATCATAAACATCATGGAACATCTCTGATTCCTTTTTTCCTGGGATATGTTCTGCTCTAGCTGGCATGTTAACCCCTAGTTGGATCTGGAGTCTGATTAAATACAAGAAAATTATTGAATATTATTACAGCAATTAAGCAAGATATGACTTCAAGAAAAATCTAAAGCCCCTGATGATATTATTAGAGACATCACCTTGAAGCAAAAGCCTATGAGGTTTGCAACTTCAGAGATTATATCTGACATATTCGGTAGGTTTCTAATTATAACTTGTGTTCATTCTACTATTCTTTCATGTATCCACTACCTTGAAGATAGTAAAATGTTACCTTGATCAAATACATGGTCACTGTCTCTGTAAATTAAAGTGACAGATATTATGAATTCTAAAATAGAGGGCTTCAAATGTTAATATTTAAACCCCAATGTAGCATTTTAATAATTTGGTTCACTTTCGGGCTAAAGCTCACAGTGGTTTCTATTTCTATTACGTTGATGTGTAGAAAGTCAGGACCCGGGATTAAGATATATATCTGTCTCCGCCACCGACATATATCTACTCCTATCACATATACACTTTACTGTAGTACACAGAACAATCTTCATGTATAATGAACAATACCTTGCTGTACCAGGAAGAAGGAGATCCACTTCCTCGCCACCGGTAGCTACCGAGGTTCGCAATCGTCTGCCTCTGACATGAGGTCCAACAACGACACTATTGTCCTCCATGCCACGGGGGACAAGCACAAGACCTTGTGGAGAGATCTCGTCCTCCATTGAGCCTGCTATGATGGCCAATACATAAGTTAATAATCCTAATTACCTTCTAGTATAAGCAGTATAAAGATAATAGTACCTTTTCTGTTATGAATTCAGACCGGGACCCAACTAATGAATTCAGACCGGGACCCAACTATTGTTCTTTCAATACTAAACTAATAAATTAATCTGCTCAATCCACTAGCTTCAAATAAAGCACATAGTATAAAAGTGTACTACAAAAATCAGCTGTCTAGATCACATGATATTAGATAAATAAATTTTTGCAGTACATGTTAAGTTGCGAGGTTTAAGATAGTGTGGAGGATATCCGGAGCCATTAAAGTGATAGCAAACATTCAGAGCGGACTAAACCAAACGTGGCTACATAATACTAGTGTTCTTGCGCTACTTTAGGTTTTAGAACTGGTAACTTAGACTTTCAATTACAGTATACAAACCATTTTTTGTAATTATGTCTAGTCCATTCTGAAACTGAAGTTTTGGAATCCAATAATCAGACATTAGTCATTCAAATGTGTATCCCACCTTCTTCTGCAACTACTCCTAGTCCGTCTGCCAGACCTTGATTATAAGACATAAGAGATCGCAAATGTTGTGGAGCCCGATAATGGACACCGAGCAGAAGACTGTAGTCCATGATGTTTTGTACTTCTAAAAATTTACTATCAATCTCAATCTGCCTGCAAGAGTACATTGAATTAAGAACGAAAAGAAGATTTTAGAAGTTACCATAATTTTTCAAATAATGTAATAAATATATATTACATAGATGAGCAATCGATAAAATTCAAAACACAACAACAATTCCAATTACAAAAAAAAGTACACAAGGAATAAAGTTCATATTAAAATTGCTCAACTAATACCTGGATACAAATTTTACAAAATAAAATTACAAACAAGATTATCCTATGTTCTCCCAAGATAGAAATAATGGAACAACCTTTTTACTTGCACGCAAGAACAAACCAATTCTCAAGTAGATCCTAATTATTAAAGAGGAATCTAATAATTGTTGTTAGCACTTTAAATTTTTTGTCAAGATATATTATAGCATGAGGATAAGGGGTAATTTTATCACCTTACTAAAGTATGTACTACACAGGATTCAGGCCTGCGTCGTATTTAAGTTACACTAAGCATTTACTCCTATTTTAAGATTAAAATTCCAACTATGGCCTTCTAAAGTACATTTTGGAATTCTATTTTTCTAGAATGTTATGAATCACATTGATTAATGTGGTACTACAACTTGCAATCATATAAAGATCACTTGAAAATATTTAAGTACCGACTTTAAACACAAAATAATTTTATTATAAAATTCATAAATTCACATCAATTTCAAATGTTCATGCACTACGATAGATCTTTAGGTATCAAACTACCACAATCTTTTTATGGTATAGGTATATAGTTGTTTAGGTAACAGTAATTTTGACAGAAGCACATCATGGACCTGAATAGGCAATTAAAAACTCATCTTGATGGGAAATGTGACATGTTTATAATAAATGACATGCAGCTGGAAGGACTAACGAGATTTGATTATGGGCGGAAGTTTATTGTTTTTAAAACAGTGACAGGTTTGGAGCCAATGCTTACTTTATTAGAGCCTCGCGCCAAGTAGGTTCCAAATAAAAGCAATAGTTAAGATCGAGATCTTTAAGTGTTGTGTTCTCGTCTATCTCTACTTTGTCTGCGGAACGTCCCAAGGAGGAACCTTTCAAATCAAATCTCCGATGGATCCTTAACTCCGTGCAAAACATATTTCCCATTACAACGAACCGGAACTTCATAACAGTCCACAGTCCAGAAAATTAGTATAATAGAATAAGTTAACTACGGTTCGTAATTTTGTGATAACTTTCTAAAATGTTTAAATACCTTTTGGCCACTTGATGGTTCTATTCTATGAAGTCCAAAAAATTTAGTTATGAGTGTGTTGTCATAAGCTCGAACATGTTTGTGGTAATCTGGAAGCATCCGAAGAAGAACCTGCAGAAAAGATTAATAATAGTAATATTACAGATTTATAGTGCATACTATACAGCAATACACTATATGCAGCACATTAGCTAGTAAAGGACTTAAACGGAGGAACTAAAGGTTAACAAAACACCCAACTATTAGAAAAAGAAAAATTAATCACACCATTTTCTATACAGATTATCTTGTTGAGCTTCTTTTCTACTGGTAACTTCTATCCGCAAAATTATAGAACTACAGTTACCAAATATAGTAACAACAAACAAATGAATAGTCGAAGCAGTTGGCCACATGGCTAATAGACTACAGATAGAAAATTTGACAGGATAGGTATCTTCAAATGTTTAGCAAGTATCTCTACAGTCCCACTGTTGAAAGAAATGATTACTCATGATACGCTAACCTTCAAGTACTTTTACAGTCTTACAGCATAGAGATTAAATGCGATATCAGGAAGTACTGTACTATTTACTTCTGTGTAGCGATTAGCGAATGAGCTGTATTCTCATAATAAAATTCATAAACTCGACTTGAGTCTCTGACGTGATTTAGCAGGTCTATTTTGATTTTTATCCACCTAGTTATGGAGATCAGGATTCTTAAGGTGATAATTTAACCTAAGACAGCTCAAACCTGGTATCTGGACATCGGCAATTTGGTTATATGCCATATGTTTAGAATGTAATAAAAGCATACATGTTGAGCCTTTAGTTTGATTTTTTTTTTGATATATAAAATCCCTGTACTGTTAGCAATGCAAAATGTATCAAACACGAACTCGCTACTGAATGATCATGGCATGAAAATAAATCATGATTATAATCCAAGAATTTCGGGAAGTAGTAAACTTAAAGTAAAAAAAACCTTGAATTTAAAAAGAACATGTAAGAGACAAAAGGAATTAAATACATAAATACTGAAAGATCTGAAATTCTGTTGATACCTTTACTTCAGATTTCCTGAGAGTCTTAATCATGAAGCGGTCATCTTGAGACAGGAAAAAGACACTGCCACTTTTTCCAGGAGAAGAAAGTTCCCTGAGAGCATCATTTCCACAGATCGATATCATGTAATCAGCAGCATCAATTTTAAACATCTCCCTCAAATTCCTAGTCAAGGGTATATTCATGTTGAGTTATGAGAGAAAACAATTGGAAAGATCAATAATATGAAATATATAAGAAATCAAGTTAATCATTTAATATTCCAGGAACAACATGAACATATTTAACAGGAAACAGAAGGGGGAGGAGAGAAAAGTAAGTATTAATTGAGTTTAGTTGGTATTAATATTCAAACAGAGGAATGCACGTCAGAGTGGAGGATCAAAGAAAGAAAAATCTGTGATTAGGGTTTATATGGTATACATTAAGTTTATATTTTTATTCTAGCTGGTGAGCTGGTTTCTGCTTCATTTACAAAACATACGAAATAACCTGCAACATGTATTAGAAGCTAATTACTCAAACTAATGCGAATATGCCACCAACTGTAAAAAAAAAATCGAACAAAATATGGAGGCTTCTTGATGAAGTGAATTAAATCTAGCAGGAAAAATAGTGATCTGATTACCATTACTTTAAGAAGGATCTATGGGCACTAACCTAAAAACCATTGGACAATAATCTTTCCATTTGAAATCTTCTGATTGATGAGAGGGTGTCAACTGAGATCCTTCTTTAGGAAAAGTCATCCAGAAACTGGCACGCGGTCCAAAATCTGAATTTCTTACTTCTCTCCTTTGTATAGGTGTAATTTTCCCCACCGTATATCTAAACACATTTTCATATATAAGTTATGCTTAATATTTCCAGAAGCTGAATAACTAATATATACAAATATGTATATTGTTACTCAAAGATAGAGTAAAATCTTTCACTAAAAAAATACAGAGGTCAGACCATTCAGAGTTTCCAAGAGGATATATCTTACATAAAGCATCTTTTATCTTTGTTTCGGAAAAGAAAAAAACAGTGCACATGTTAACGTTAAGTAAAGGACAGCATTATACTATTTGTTGCTTTTACATTTGCAGATTAGGTGTAAACTTATTTTGAAGTAGCTTACATCGATCATCTGTTTGAGTTTTAGTATCCATGATGTAGGTGTTCTTATTTCACCTCTTTCCGGCACATTCTTTTTAGTATTTTTATCACATTAGGTGTACATATATGGCGCCTTCTAGGTACTTTACTTCATTAGGGAGCTATCACCAAGAGCCATGCCACATAAAATGACACTCTTCTTGGCACACTTGTTGAATATGCTTTAAGTGGAATTGCTTTACTAGTCAATCCACAAATTAGAAAAAATGATTTCAAATTCATGAAGCGGAACAGAAGACTAAAGTATATAAATAAAACTTCAATTAAAAAGATCCTAAATCTAAAGAGAAAACTAGACACTAGACACTAAGAATCGGGGAAATGATATGCTTTAATCTGGGGATGATACTTCATTATTGTGTTGCAGGCAAGAGAAATAATAATTCTGGTATTTCAGTGAAGGAAGCTATACTTTTTCATTTTTAATTATGGTCAATTACAGAAATTTATATACTCTTGCACACATGCTCCACTAAGGCTTGAACTGTCAACCTCTTATTACTAAGAGGAGAAGGGTATGCCTTGCCTATAAGGAACTTTACCTCCAAGAATAAATTTAAGAGAGACAATTTGGATTATTTAAAAAACTGCCAAATTTTTTTTTTTAATTGAACTGAATTTACCTGATTCCAAGCTGCAAACTTAACATTAAATCATAACTCCTGTGACCCTTTATGATTGCTTCACCTGGTCTCTTCACCTCCTTGGCATATTTCTTCTGCCACCTTTTTGCTCTTCTGGATGATGAAAATTTATTGTTTAACACAATCTCACTAATTAAAACACCTTGCATATATTCTCTTTCCAGAATAGAGGCATTCGTATCATCCTCATTTTCTTCACCATCTAATACAGAATTGTTTGATACATCATTTCCAATATGTTTCTCTATAGCAACCTCAAGACTCCAGCGTCTTTCCAAGGAAACATTAGTTGTACGTGATTGCTCCATATTTATCAGGTTTCTATTTGAAAGCTTCAATGAGGAATTACGACGAGATCCTCGGTTTCCACCAATCTTAAAGTTTCCCATGTCAACTGAAGAAGCATGTTGAATACGAGAGACTTGCTTCTGACTTCTTAAATCTGGCAGCAGACCGCGTATTCTTAGCGCATTAAAGTACAATTCTTGTACAGCCGGAAATTTGCTGCCTTTCGGATAAAAAACTCCTTTCCCATCCTTCAATCCTCGTGTCCAAGTTCCTACGTAGTATCCACCATCATACCATGTGTATACTCCGAATCCATGCATCATGCCATTCAACCAGCTGCCTTCATATGAGTCTCCAGTTGTCCATGTAAGAGTTCCTGTCCCTGACATCTTCCCTCCCTTCATATTTCCTAGGTAAACGTTTCCATTAACCCATGTATACTTACCAGGCCCTTCTGCAGTTCCCTTAATCCAAGCTCCTTCAAGGACATCGCCGTTAGGGTAAGTTTCATATCCCAGGCCGTGTTTTAGATTTAAACGCCACCTGCCTTTGTATGTCAATTTATCAGCCCTGGTATATGTCCCTGTACCATGAATATAACCACCTGAAAATTCACCCTCGTAGACGGCTCCTGAAGGCCATCGGAGCTTTCCATATCCATGTCTCATACCTCGTCTCCATTCCCCGTCATATTTACAGTTGTCTGACCAAGCATATAAACCTGAACCCTCAGGCTTGTTCCCCAATAGGGATCCAGAATAGAACTCCCCATTTGACAGAATGAACTCTCCAACTCTAAAGCTAGAAATTCCAGAAGAAGAACGAGAAACATCCTTGTTGGCTAGTGGCGTTGACAGGTCACTGTTACCAAATGATATGGAACCAGAAGATTTTGTCTTACTTGGTAAAAAGATAGATGCGTCAACATTATCAGCAATGACCTCAGGACCAGACATGCAAAATATGCTAAAGGTTTCTGTTCCTTACAAGGAGTGAGTCCCAAATGACCTCCTGGCCTGTGTAAGACCTCCAAATTTTTCCTTCTCTATTTGAGAATAAACATGTGTCCCTGTTAGTTTAAATGTCTAATGTGAAAGATTTAAAGAAACAAGGAAATGACATGAGTGTTTAAAATCTGCCTCTTGTTTTAAGAACACTACATAAAATGCAAGTGCCATGTTGGTTAAAGTGAGCGACAAACACGAATAATAAAGAAAAATAAGCACAACTACAAAGGGCTAAGTCTTAATTTATAACCTCTTACAAATTATTCTGAATCTTATTTATATGAACATTAGAAAGTTGAGGCTACCGTGGCATCTTAATCCTTTTACGTAAAAGAGAATAAACAGACAGCCTCACTTCATCTCTTGTTGACATACTAGTTATTTGCAAGCAATAATTTCACTTTGGAACTCTCAATGAAAATTTTAGGACCTTCCAAACGATAATAATGAAAATAATTACCTCACAAATGGAAATTTAAATCCAATTTATTTAATAAACGAACCATTAAAATATACCCTCTGAACTCATAATACATATGTAGTCACAAATTCACATACTATGAGAACTCATAGCCTTAGTATGACATTTTTCTTATAAAGCAGAATTTACTGTTACCTAACTTTTAGAGATCATTTTATTTACTAAAACCCCTTTACAAATATTGATTATAGTCACAGAATCTCGTATGTTAATTACATAGACCATTAATAACTCTCACCAACAAATACCAAAATTTAACATGTAGTATCACGATATCTTCCGGTACAAAATAGCATACCGCATTACACAATTTATGATTTGTGATCCTCACATCTGGTATTCCCAGGTTTTCCAAATCAATCGGAATCCTTTGGATGACCAAGTTTCACGACATTCATATCGACTGATGTAACTGTGCGAGCTCCCTTGAATATATCACATGTCTATGCCATCAAGACTTAAACAGACCTTATACTTATACGAGATTTGAGTTGTGGAATGGATGAAGTATCAAAGTATCAAACAAAAGTACTCGGTTGAAGTACAGCAGCTTTACACGGGTTTCAGCATGTTATGTAAATCCTATCTTACAATAATCAATCCAGTTAAATTTGACAATTTCATTTCTTCAAACCGCAATTCCAGCCTACACTTAATTGAACAATTACTGTTTTTCCTAAATAAATATCGACGATAACTACGACATCAGCTACAAACTACAGTCCATAAGAAATAGATTCTAGCACTTCCTAGTTCGTTCAATCTACCAAAGAGTTCGAAACTACTTGCAACAACACCAACACATATCCAGCAAAAAGTCAATTACAATTCAAAGTTACCACTAAAACTTGCAATCAATACAGCAAAACAAAACTAACAACTTACAATTCAAGACAAAAGTGTCATAAAAAGTACTTTGAAGTTTGATCCAATCATATTACAACATACAAGGTATCATTATTCATTATCATCAAACATGAATAACACATGAACAAAACAAAAAACATAACATAAGTAACAGAACTAGATAAGTACCTCGATTGAAGCGAAAACAAGGATGAAACTGAAAGAGATTAAAGTACACTTTGGTGACGGTGACTTGTTGTAGTATGATTATGAAACTTATGCACGCATTTCAAGGCAACTTTTAAATGTCAGAAGTAGCTGGAGAAGAGCTTTATCTGGAGATTAAGCATATGCAGAACATAACAGACGAGGAATAATTAAAGTTGAAGTAAGCTTAAGTTTGGTTTTGTATTTTTGTTAGTCAACTTGAAGGAAGAAACAATCAAGATTCATTATCAACTACTATTAAGTATTAACCATTTTTTTTAATTTATCTGTCGCAGTAGATGATGTAGTCTTTTAATTTTATTAACGGCTCCTTTCTACGCGCCTTTAATTAATGTCATTAGTCTCTGCAAGTTTTTAATTAGTGGTCCTTAGAAAGTTTCTTTTAACGAATTTTCTAGTTTAGATTCCGTTTTGGATTACTGTTAAAAATTGTTGTGCTGTTAGAAAAAGTGCGGCTCAAAAAAGTGCTGTTGTAAAAATCATATGACTGTTTGGTAATTTTTTTTATACATATATGTGTTAGTGCAAAAAATTAAAAATAATGATGTTTTTTGTAAGGTTTGATGGTTAAATCAGTATTGTTTCCCGCAACAGCTGAAAGACAGTTTTTTCTAAAAACATGGGGGAACTTGTTTTCTTTAACAACAGTTTTTAGACCAAAAGCGTTTTTCCAAAAAACAGATTTTAAATTTTACCAAACACTTTTTTAACTGTTTTTCAGCGAAAATTTGTTGTTACTGTCTCCAACAGCAATACCAAACACACTGTATGATCAATGCAGGCATGACTAGCTCCCATAGTGTGATGGGCAGTGTGTATAAGGCCCGGGAACGAATTTATCGCACACATATTAAGAATTTGTGTTTGACGAGTTTTCAAATTTTTTTTGAAAAGAGTTGATTAATAATAATGAACTCAGTGCATGCCCAAAAATCTACTCCAATAAAATGTTAACAACTTATCAAGTATGGCTTTTTACACATACTAGAAAAAAATTGTTTTTTTAATATATCTGATAAATTACCAGAATATATTCTAATAAATTTTGGGTAAGCGGAATCTGATAGATAGATGAGATAAATTCTTGTCAGTTGAATTATCTTATATTCGGTAAATAGAAAGATGGCGGATAACGATATAATTTTTTGATAATATAAACTTTTGTAAGAAAAAATAGAAAAACGATGAATAACGATATAATTTTATGATATTGTGAATATTATTTGACTAGTTTTAAGAAAAGGAAGATTAAAATGGCTTCTAGTATAATTTAAGTTGAGTTAATGGAAATGAGGAGGTGCCGCCCAGAAAAAAGATCTGAAAATGTAGATAACCGAATACTAAACAAGTCGCAAGTCCAAACCTAATAAAAAGTTGTTATTCTTTCTGGTTCTAATGAGTGGTGGGTAGGACTTTAGGTTTATGGTGCGGTGGGGTGTGGTCCATATCATTTCGTTGGACCCATGAATAGAACTTTTCAAATATTCGTATATAGGAGTATAGTTAGGGACTTTTGAATGGTTAGTTGGAATGGAAACGAGAAGGATACGAGAATGAGTGTTAATGAGAATGTGAATAATATGATATTCGAAGATTTAAGTAGCGAATAATTTATCTATTTATTGTAATGAAGTTTGTGTTCCAAATTTTTAAATTGTTAATTCAAACACTAATTATAAAAAGTATGGGATTATAAATTTCAGATCGAGAATTCGACTCTCTTGATATGTGTGTTAGTTCGCTCCTAAAGAGAAAAGTTTTGGTATGCCTGAGAATTTGAAAAAGGAGGATTCCCTTTTGGGAAAGTGTTGCTAGTGTCAAACTCTTTTTAGCTACAAAAATTGGGACTCCAGTGCTCTCGACTGTTTCGAAAAGACAACTTGTTAACAATTTTACCAAACTTACCTTGCACGTTTTAACTTACAAGACACTTCTACGTGAACTATGTCAATTCCATCTTTAACCAGCGGTATAATCGAGTCCAGCCGAATACTACTAGCCTCGGTTCGAACTTGATTAAAATAGTTCGGACTCGAGTTCGAGCATAGTTCGGACTCGAGTTCGAGCTCGAACTCGATCGACCCTTTAATTTCAAGCTCGAAACTCGGTTCGTAAAAGGTGCGGTAGGCTCGAGTTCGGCTCGAAAACTCGAATTAATTAACTAAATATTAACAAAAATTCAAAATATGATCGGTTCGACTCGAGTTCGGCTCGATAAAAATAAATAATATATAAAAAATATTAAATATTTATATAAAAATATATTTATAATAAAAAAATTAAAAATAATAGATGCCCGATAAGGCTCGCGAACCTTACGAGCCGAATAATTTGAAACTCGAGCTCATAATTTTCCTTTATTAGTTTTTAAACAATGTATCCTGCCTCTATCACTCATAATATCTTAGTATATATAATTAATATATTAAGGGATTAAAATTTATTTATCAATATAAAAAAGCAACCTGCTGAATTAAAAAAGTGGGAGGAAGGATCCGTACTGCTTGATTATATAAATAATTATCAAATTAAATTAATTAAGATGCATGCACGTGGATGAAGCTGATTTGATGGGTGGTCTATGTACGTAGACAGGCGCATTATTAAAATCAACAATACCAAAACTGCTCACGGTTTATGTATAGTTAATGTAAATAATCCCAATTAATTAGTAGGTTAGATTTGATAAATTGTATTTGTCCTTATTGTGAAATCTAGTGAATATATATTAGAATAATTAGAGTCCATCCAAGATGATATGATTGATAATGATAGGGTTATGCATGGAAAGCGAGTGAGTTATGGTCGGTAATTATTAATCCTACTATATGTGGCCTATACAAATTGGTCCTCACATTTAGCCCTCTCTCTCTCTCTCGTCATATACACGTAATTTTATCATGTCAATCTCGCTGGCTTGGGCCGGCAGCCCACCATTGCAACGCCTTGATAAATTATTAGGTTTCAATGCGGTCACATTTTATTTACTTATATACAAAAATATTATGGAATATTTAGTTTAGATTCTTTCTTCTTCTTCCGCAACCGCTACCTTTAGGTGTACAGTATACTACAAGAAAATCAAGTTTTGACAACAAATTTTTCGTTGACATGTTAAGGAAATCCATTGGTAAGACAGTGTGCTAACAGAATTATCACCAAAACAATTCGTTAGAGCAAACGTTCGTTGGGAAGTAGCTGCCTAACTGGATATGTTTTCCGTTATAAACTTAACAACAGAATATCAAACGACTAATAACAAAATTCTTGTTTTTTAAATAATCATGAAACAATGAACTAGGTAACGGGATATTTCGTTAGTATTATTAGCAACCATATGCCAACGAAATTTCCATCATTTAATTTAGTAACAAATCGCCAACAAATTATTGCTTGCAATTGGTATTACTCTAGCAACACTCTACCCTTAAACTGGCGATGTTCAGATGAAGACTATTTTCAACAAATGCTGGAGGAAATAGTTAGAGTCTAGGTTGTCAATATAAAGGAAGTGAGAGTCTACTTTCAATATGGGTCCTTCACTTTTCTTGGCAGCAATTTGATGGACACTCTCTCTCCAACAGAAATCAAGAGAGTGATAAGTCTGTTGAAGGACAAGGACACTGCTACAAGAGCATGGAGATCAGTTCTAGCTGAATGGTTGATTGCAAGAGAGGAAAGAAGAGCAAGGAGTATAGCAGAATATGAGGAGAAAAAGAGGAAGTATGATGAAGAGATTGAAATATATATCAAAAGATCTGAAGAACTCAAAGAAAAAGGGATGAGCAGAATCCCTAAAGATGGAAGATTTTTAAATGTAAAAGCTGGCACATTTTCAAGATTCAGAATTGAAATGTCAGATGGTTATCCAAAGCAAGACAAACTCAATTTGATAGAAGTTCTAACAGGGACTCCAATCATAGAGGAATTTGAAATTCTTGTATATTTAAAGAATTAGAAGTTCCAATCTTTGTCTGATGCTTGTAAATACTCAAACTCAAAATCATCTAATGTACAATTGCTGTAATTGTGTTAATTTTTATATTAGTCTTATTTTCCATTATAGCTTGGGGTTAGTCTTGTTAACAAGCATGAATTTGTGTTAAACAATCTTCTCACAAATTGAGGGAGATTGTTGTGCAAGACATGTGTGTACTTTAACAAGACTAAGTCAAATTGACAACCCTAAGTAAGTTGTATTGTAATCTTAGTTTGCATTTTGTATTTGTAACATTTAAATTCAGAAAAAATGATCAAGAACAGACTGGGGTCTTTTTCTTTAAACAGTATCAAGCCTAAGAATTCTATCTGGAAGAAGATCAAGAAGATCATGCCTCAGAAGAATGATGAAGAAGCTTGGAGTTAAATAAATTTGTTTTGAGAAAAATGTTTTAAGTCAAGATCTCTACAAGTCACAGATTTAATGTTATAGAGAAATCATTCGAGAACTCCAGAATGACTTATAGAGAACTCAGTAAAGCTACTAGAGAACTCAGAGATATCGACAAGCCAAATTGAAGACATGAAGATTGGAGATATCGACAAGTCATTTCTTTACTAGAGAACTCAGAGTTATCAAAAAGTCAAAATTATTTAGAGAACTCTGAGTTATCGATAAGTCAAAATTCACTAGAAAACTCAGAGATATCGACAAGTAAATTTGACTAGAGAACTCTGAGTTATCAACAAGTCAATAAGTCACTAGAGAACTCAGAGATATCGATAAGTTAAAGTGAAGACATGAAATGGAGAGATCTCGACAAGCCAAATTCTCTTATAGAGAACTTAGAGATCTCTACAAGTCAAATCAACTATGGAGTATTAGAGATCTCGATAAGTCAATATACTTATCGAGATGTCAAGATCTCTATATGCCTAACTGGAGATTTCGAGGTAAAATCTCAAAGTACAAACTACAGACCAGTTCAATATCCAAGATTAACAATCAACAAACAATCCAACCAGTTGGATTGACAAGTCTACAAAAAGCAGCTTAGAGAGTGTGCAAGATCAAGGGTGAAGATTAACTGACAAAGGAGGATCAAAATTAACACAGTATGCAAAGATATGCTAAGCGAGAAATGGAAGATATACTTTTCCTAAAATGGAATGATTAGTGACAGTTTACTAAAATGAATAGCATCTCTTATTATACACTGTGTAAACTAGTAGTTAACTATCATATAAAGTTAACACTGGTCCTTTGTTAGTTGTAACAATTTAGAAAATAAAATCTTATATTTCTCTCAAGAAAGAAGCTAAGCTCTTCAGCAACAAAGAGCCTAGAAATTATGTAGAAAAATATTCTTAATTTTAATACAAAATTAAGTGAGTTTTGAAAGATCTGTGTTATTCATAGTTGCATGTTTAATTTCTGTTTTAACACATCCTACTATAAGATTTGATTTACTTTGTTCAAAACCAAAATAGTTCAAGAAAAACATAAAAACACTAAAACACATTCACCCCCCTGTGTGTAATTCATTACCTAACAAGTGGTATTAGAGCAAAATCTGAAAGTAAACATATTCAAGATCTTGGAAGAATGAATACACAGAAAATCAGTAGCATCAAAATCCCTACATTTGATAAAACCAACTACACTCTATGGAAGAAGAAAATGTTGTTGTTTATCAAGATGGCCAATCCACTCTACATTCAGATTCTCAAAAATGGACCATTCATCCCTATGGTTAGAGTTGAGGAATCTACAAATGGAGACATGGTCATCCCAGCTCATTATGCTCCAAAAGATCCTTCTGAGTACACTGAGCCTGAGAAAGAAAAAGTTTCCCTGGATAGTGGTTTGCAACTGATATTGATAGAGTCACTTGACAATGTAATGTACAACAACATTGTCAATTGTGACACTGCCAAACAAATCTGGGAAAAGATTGAAATACTCTGTGAAGGAACTGAGGAAGTTAGATCAAATCAAAGAAGGATACTGATCTCACAGTATGAGGGTTTCATGGCTAAGCCAGAAGAAAGTATCACTGATGTGTTTGAAAGGTTTAACAAGCTGATAAATGACTTGCAACTGCATGATAAATATTATGAAGCTGAAGAGGTGAACTTGAAATTTTTGCTCACACTCCCTGATCATTTGGAACAGAAAATTTCAGCAATCAGAGAAGAGGGAGATCTAAGCAGGATAACTCTGGAAGTTCTTTATGGAATCTTAAAAACATATGAATTAGAAATGATTCAAAGGAAATCATTAAGAGCTGGTCAAAGGCATATTATGGATGGTTCTAGTGCTCTAATTGTCAATGATGGTCAGACCTCTAATGATGAGTCAAGATCCCAAACTTCAGTTATCTCAACAAGTGAGCAAAGAAACAATGACTCTCAGGAACAAGTCATACTGGAACTGGAAGAAGATGAGTTTTATACCCTGGATGAACTTGATGAACTAGATCAGTCAATGGCCTATTTAGCAAGAAAATTCTATAATATTAGAGTAAAGAAGCCAAGATTCTTCAAGGGTAAAGGACAGTCTTTCAACAAAGACAACAGCTGGAAAGCAAAAGGAAAGTACACATCTGATAGCAAAAATGGTTACAAAATTGAATCTGTTGACAGATCAAAGATAAGGTGCTATAATTATGATAAACTAGGCCATTTTGCTACATAATGTAGGAAACCCAAGAAAGCAAAGAAAGACAAAGCTTATCTTGAACTGGAAGCAAAGTATGAAGCTCTTCTGAAGAAACAGCAAAGCAAAGCTTATATTGCAGAGGGAAAAAGTTGGGATGATTCCGATAATGATGAAGATGAGAAAGTTGGAAACTATGCACTAATGGCCTTGGAGCAAGGAGAATCATCCTCATCTAAATCACAGGTACCAACTCTTACCACCATTGATTTAAATGTGAGTCAATATAAGGAAACTGTAGAAAAGATGAGCACACAAATATTTCACATTCATACAAGTATGGTTGTTGCTAATGAAGAAGTTAGCAGACTGACAAAGTTAAATGAGAAGCTTGAAAATGAGAAACAAGAAGCTGAACTGTTGTTGGTAGAGCTTGATACTGTAAGTCAAGAAAATGCATATCTGAAGAACAAGCTCAAGTGTGAAAGTGAAATTGAGGCAATGTTAAGGGAGAAGCTGGAAAAGAATGAGGTGAAGTTGAAGTCCTTCAAAAATGCATCTGAGTTAGTTGGACAATATCATGAGAAAAACAAGCCATGTGCAAATATTGTTATTGGTCTTGATTATGATGCCTTGAACAACAAAAAGAAAGATATAAGTGACAAAGGAAAAACAACAGTAAATGAAAATGTTCCAGCAATGCTGAAAAAGGTTGTTTCACCTATGTTCAAGGCATGTGAAGTTAATTTCAGTGAAGAAAAGTTGATTACCAAGCAAGAAATTGCTGATGAAGATTATGAGAAGAAAAATGCAGAAGCAACTCAATCTTCCAAAGCTGAAGAGAAGCTCATGGACAACCAAGGTTCCAAAATACCTGTCAAAGGAACCAAAATTGAAGATGCAAGAAAGAAGAAGAAAAATTGATATGGGAAAATTGGGATAAATAAAAGCAACAATTTTGCTTATATTGCAGATGCTCCAAGAAAGAAATGTGAGAAATTTGGCTCTGTGAATCACCTAACTCACCTTTATAAGAAGGTTGTTAGCAAGCCATTTAAAGGAGCCTGTAAATACAATGAAGCAAATGAAAATGATCCCTACTCATTCTGTGACAAGTTTGATTGCATTCTTTACAACTTGAAAGTGATGAAAAGTTGCCACAAACTGAGATTAGACCTTAAAGAAACAAAAATTGGGTCTAGAGCAGATAGGGAAAATGCACAACAATCATTGAATTCCATTTTATCTGAAACAACTCACTCTACTTCTGCTAAATCAGTTAAAAAGAAGAAAGTGCCCAACACTGTTTGGGTCGCTAAACACACTTAAAACTCATTCTGTGCAGGGCAAAATAAAGAAAGTCATATGGATCATAGACAGTGGATGCTCCAGATATATGACAGGTGATAAGGCCCTGCTATCACAATTTAAGGAGAATGTTAGCCCTTTGGTGACCTTTGGAGACAACAACAAAGGATTCACAATGGGATATGGCAAGATTGTTTCTGGAAATGTTGTCATTGATGATATAGCACTGGTAGCTGGTCTTGAAGTGAATCTTCTCAGTGTTATCCAGTTTGCAGACAAAGGCTTTGAAGTTTATTCAACAAAGAAGAATGCACTTTTATCAGCAAGAAAACTGGTGAAGTTGCTCTGAAAGGAGCAATGAAAGGAAGCTTATTTATTGCAGACTTGGACTCAACAAATAAGGATGAAATTTGTTGCTTCTACACCAAGGCATCAGAAGAATAAAGCAATCTATGGCATAAGAAGTTGTCTCACTTGAATTTCAAGGCAATCAACACTTTGGTCAAAAAGGAGTTGGTAAGAGACATACCTAATCTAAAGTTTGCTCAAGTTGAAGTCTATGAAGCTTGTCAGAAAGGAAAAATGAAAAGATCAAGTCACAAGTCAAAAACTGTGAATTCTATAAGTGCACCATTACAACTCATTCACATGGACTTATTTAGGCCAGTAAATGTCTTATCAATTTCAAGAAACAAATATGCACTTGTGATGGTGGATGATTTCTCAAGATACACTTGGGTAGAATTCATGCACTCTAAAGATGAGACTCCACACATCATAATTGAGCACATCAAGAAGATAGAAAAATAGGTTGAAGATCATAATTGTGTAAAAAGATTGAGAAGTGATAATGGAATAGAATTCAGAAATGCAACATTGAGTGAATTCTACAAAAGCAAAGACATTGTTCAAGAATTCTCAGCTGCTAGAACACCTCAACAAAATGGAGTAGTTGAAAGAAAGAACAGAACATTAGTTGAAGCTGCTAGAACAATGCTGCAAGATGCCAAGTTGCCAACAAGTTTCTGGGAGGAAGCTGTTAACACTGCATGATATACTCAAAACAGATATCTTATTAACAAGGCTCATGGCAAATCACCTTACTCAATCATGTCTAAGAAAAATCCTACTATAAAGCATCTTCATGTGTTTGGAAGTAAGTTTTACATTTTAAAAGACAACTCTGAATATGTGGGAAAATTTGACTCAAAGGTTTTTGAAGTAATTTTTCTGGGATATTCATTGGAGAGGACTTCCTACAAGGTCTATGTGATTGATCAAAAGAAGATTATGGAAATAACAGATGTGACTTTTGATGATGACAAGTGTCCAGTCTAGGAATGCCTTGATGAAAATGAAGCTAAAGTCCTTGCATTTGAAAACCTCAATATTGATAGTGATTATGATGATGAAGATGAAGTCAATGCACAACAGATGTTGAATGAAGAGACTACTGAACAGGAAAATCATGGGAATGGGATCTCATCTCAAACACCTGGATTTGATAGCACAAACTCAGAAGGAGAAAGAGAAGAAAGATCTACAAGTCATACCAATAATGAAGAAAATGATGAAGGCACAAGTCAACATACTCACACAAGGAAGTGGGATAGAAGTCACACTAGAGAAGCAATTATTGGTGATCCTACTGCTGGTGTGATAACTAGAAGTGCAACTGCTAATGAGTGCCTACATGCATGCTTTATGTCTCAAGTAGAGTCTAAGAAAACTGAAGAAGCTCTAATGGATCCTGATTGGATATCTGCCATGCAAGAAGAGCTGAATCAGTTTGAAAGGAACAAAGTTTGGGAGTTGGTTCCTGCACCAAAGAATAGAAACATAATTGGAATAAAATGGGTGTTCAGGAACAAGATGGATGAAAATGGTATATGTTATTCCCAGTGGACTAACAATGAGATTTACAGAAGGGGGGTTGAATGTAAATCTCAAAACTTTTTCAAGTTTTGAGCAGTTTCTAAGGCTAAGTGTTTGAGTGATCAAATGTGTGTGAATTGCTTGAAGCTGATGCAGACAGATATATATTCAAACACAAATGTAATGAGCACAAAGAACTTAAAAACTTTTCTGGTGGATTTGTTGTTCCACCAGAGATGTGTTATTTCAGAAAATCTGTGATTCAAAGAATTAAATCACAGCTGCTTCCTAGTACAAACTAGATGATTTTCTCTTTTGATATTTCTAAACAGCTCAGGAAAATTCATATCTAATTACTAGCTGCTACTTGGTTTATATATCACCAAGTTTACAAGTGAAGACAAACTGTAAAATACAATTGAAAAGATTCTTCACATGTTTCTTCTTCATTTCTCTATCCAATGCAATCTAGGATAATCTGTAAATCTTTGAATACTTCCTTGTTTGTATCAGAATGGAAATGCTGCATTTTCTTGATTCCTCCTGGAGGCTTCCACATTCCAGTATGTCTCTGTCAACCCATATGCCTCTGTCAGCTTGTGAATTGTCACTATCAACTGTTAATGAACTAAGCATCCGTTGAAGCTTTCATCCGTTGATGCCTTATCCGTTGAGGCTTTATCCGTTGAAGCTTTATCCGTTGATGCATTATCAGTTGAAGTCTTTATCCGTTGAAGCACTTATCCGTTGATGGATATTATCCGTTGAAGCATTAGAGACATCCGTTGAAGCTTTGTTTCTTATCCGTTGAAGGTCTTCAATATCCGTTGACACTTCTTCACTTATACAAAATTATAAGGCATAAAATATTTACAATTAGCCCTCCTATTTGTACATCCATTAGTAGTCAACATGACTGATTATTTCCTAACAACATCTAAGAATTACAGCTTGAAACCAGAGAGTGAAATGTGCTACAATACTAAACTTATTGCTAAGTAAAGCTACTCTTTCAACGGATAGCCAAGATGGTCTTATCCGTTGAGGCTACAAACACTAGATTTCTACTTAAGTATTTTGCTTAACTTATCATCAAGCTAATACACATATTCCTAACAATCTCCCCCTATTTATGTCTACTAGAACTGTAGGCATAAATTTGGGTTTAGCTTGATGATAACAAAACACTTAACAAATTTATAAACTGTAATAAAGCAGAAATTCAAAAGTGCTACAAAAATGTATATGCTGAGATGGAATTGAAGAATTACATTGTTTCCAAGGGTGCTCCTTTAGCCTGAGCAAATTACTTTCTTTTCCTTTGATCCCTGGTTTTCTTTCCTAGCCTCCTGTCATTCTCCTCTATTTGAAGTTGAAGTTGTCTGTAGAATTCAGCTTCATCTTCTTCATTGATATCTAACTTAGATTGCATATCCTTGAGAGTTTCATTACTGGCAATCTTTAGCTGATCTTCAATTCTGAAAAATCTTCTGACTCCTTTGTTGTCTCTGAACTCCATCAACCAATGAGGTGATTTGTGAATTGTAATTCCTCTTTCTTGAATGAGTAAAGTTCTAGGCAAAGCATTGGGCTCCCTCCAAGTTTTCCTTATGTTGGCAATCTTTCTTGAGAATCTCAGTCTTGGCAGTCCTGGTAAAGCCAGAATCCCTTTGTATGGCTGAGCAGACTCTGATCAAGGTAGAGTAGCCTTCATTCAGAATTCTGTGAAGAGGCCATCTTCTTTCCCCAGCTCCTTTGTATTTGAACACTAGTCTTTCTGGTAGCTGTCTGTAGGCAGCTATTCCCCTTACATCCTCCAGCTCATCCAGATAGAGTTCAATGTCTGAAAATTCTTTTATGTTACAGATGTGAACATAATCATCTTTAGAGGTTTGAGGTTTAGGCTTAGGCTTCTGTGTGAAATTGATTGAGGCTTTAGAGGGTGTTGATTTGATTCTTCTTTTCTGCTTCTTTGATGGTGGAGAAGAGGTTAGGAAGGTGGGCAATTTGATGGTGTCCCAATCAATTGGTTCCTCCTTGGGAATGATTGTTTCACCATGAATGTTCATGAAGGGGTCAGGTACAATGGGTTCAGGAATAGAGGGTAGTGGTTTGGATATTGATTGGGTTTCTTCAGTCTTATCTACCTTCTTTCTCTTTGCATTGACCTTCTTTCTTTTCCCTTTCTGCCATTCTTCCTTACTTCTTTCCTCCATCTCAGTACCAACCATGTCCCCCATAGCTTCATCTTCACCTTTGTCTTCAATTTCTTTCTGTTCTTCAGCCTGACTTGACTTTAGCTGTTTTTCAAGCTTTGCTTGTGCTCTTTTGTCAGCCTTTAGCTGTTTAGCTTCTTCCTTCAACCTTTTGGTTTCTTCCCTCTTGGCTATTGAGAATTTGGGATGTCCTTGCATCACACATATGCTCTTTCCCTCTCTGAAGATAATAGACATGTTTCTCCTTACAGCCTCATCCATGGTCTCTTTGAGATATGCAATACTTCTACCTAAAAGCTTGTCCTCATCAGCTTTTGGATGAGGAAAATCCACCTCTTTTAGAGGATTCTTTGTAGAGTCCTTATTGGATCTGTTGTTGGGCTTGAGAACCATAGGTTGCAGATCTTTGGAAGAAGTTTCTCCATCCTTATGCCTCCCTACTGGCTTGAGTTCCATAATAATTGATTCCACTTTTATGCTATGCTTCACAGATTGTGATTGAGAAGTTGTAGAACCAAATATTAGTTACATCTTTTCATCAATCTTCTTCCTTTGCTCTTTGACTTGCAATTCAGCTGCTGCTATCTGGATTAGATCAATTCCATCTAGCTTTCCTTTGACTTGAATAGTTGGAGAAGTTGTGATGACAGGAACTAGCACTTGAGAAATCTGAACTGTTGTAGATGGCTCTCCTTCCCCTTCCCCTTTATTTCCCCCCTTTTTGTTATCATCAAGGGTAGGGGTCAAGCCTTGTGCTTGTGCCAGCTGCATGAGTAGATTTGTTTGAGTTTGTTGATTCTGAAGAATGGTGACCATAGAGTCTTCAATGATTTGAACCCTATCTTTCAATCTGGCCAGCCTCTTGTCAGCATCAGATGCTTTCCTCAGTCTCCCCAACAAATCTTGCATAGTACCATAGGGTATAACTGAATCCAATTTCTCAGCATTGTAGGATTTCAGATCAGCAATGTCCTGCTTGAGCTCATCCACACTTAGATTTTGCTGGTAATGCTGCAACTGCAAGAGATGCAGAGATTCCAGATGAGCTTGAAGAATTGCCTTGGTACCAGCATCTTGAGTCTCCTGAAGGGCCTTCTGAATTGTCATGACTTGTCTGACCAAAGTGACACCAAACTCTCTTGGTGTTGATGGTTTTGCCCATGCCCATTCAGGAAGATCAGGAACAGAACTTGGGCCTGCTACTCCCCCTAAGTTCATGCTCTCATTCAAAGAATTAGAGTCATCATCATTAGAATTTACTCCAAATTCTTCAGATGGCTCACCAGCTTGAGAAGGCAGCCTGTTGACAGCAGCTTTGTCTCTAAGAAGAGATTCTGAAGTGTGTACAATGTGTAGTGTCTGTTCTGCCTCCACATTGCCCTGTGCAGCCAATAATTGATAGGCTGGAACAGGGTGAGTAAAAGTGTCAGCATCCAAGGAAATGTTATCAATGACAGCTTTGTAATATTGCTGAAATTATCTTCCCTATTCTGCATCATCCACTTTCATTAACTCACTAGCAATGGCTGGATCCACCCTTATAGCTTCTGTACCTGCCTTTCTCTCAATTTCTCTCTGTTCTTGCATCAGGGGCTCCCCCTGGCTCACACACACCCTCACACCCTCACCCTCACCTTCTAAGGTGGCACTCCTCTCACTCACTTTTGCCATGCTGGAAGAAATAGCATGCATATGGTGACTCTCAACCTCTCCTTTTGCCTGGGAGCAACCCAGCCTCTCACTCAAAAGATCACTCCCTTCCCTCAAACCTAAAAGTGATTGTACAGTTGCCATGTCCTCTACAGTTGGAATTGTTTCTGTTAAGTGTGTAGAGACCATCAACGGATAGGGAATATCCGTTGAAGTGGAAACTGATGGCATCAACGGATAACTGATGTTAAGCTTATCCGTTGAAGAACAACCACTTGTCAACGGATGAGAGATATCCGTTGAAGAAGGAAAAGATGTAGATATAGAAAGTGACATAATTGTTGAATCTGTGTGGATTGATTTTAAGTGTGGTGACACAGATTCTGCAACTATATCTGAAATAATTGGCTGATGATCCAACAAATCATCTAAAAGATGATGATCACTAGGTTTTGAGTGGGGCTCCTCCCTGAGTTTTAATGAGGGAGAATCAGGAATTGATGTGAATATCATATCCACATCCAGAGAGGGTGTTGGAGAGTTTGATGAATGGTGTGTTTCTATATTGAGAGAATGGGGCTGTGATTCCACATTTGCTGGAATCACATCAAGCTGAATTTGAGAAGGCACAAATACAGGTGGATGTATCTGTACTGTGTGTGTCCCTTGTGTGGAAACTAGGGTCTTGGCCTTCTTCTTCCTTGAAAAGGCTTTAAATGGTGAATGTGTGGCTTCAGTGTCCCTCCCTCTTTTATTCTGTGTCCCTGGTTGGGTACTATTTTCAATAGTTACAACCTTTTGGGAGGATGCAACTAGGGATGTGTTGAACTCCTTTTGAACCACCACAGTCTTTTGAGAGACTGTGGCTTGGCTGGTTTGGGTACCACTCACCTCTCCCACCTTATCCTGGGGGGCTTTTTGATGTTCACCCCTCCCCTCACCACTCACACCCTGTTCACTCCCTTCAGGGTTTATGGTAGTTGTTACAACTGTTGTCTTTTGAGAAACAACAGAGGTAGGTTTCTTTGACTTGACTTTGGAAACTTTAGATTTGGTGGCTTTGGTAGGAGCCTGTTTGGACAAAGACACAGGTTCCATAGCCACACTAGAAGGCAAAGAAACATTGGGGTTGGAAATAGTAGGAGTTATAGAAGTATTTACCTCACTTACCTGTGGTGCATTCATGATTGGCAAGTATACCAATGGCACCTGGCTGTTGAGGTTCATTCTCAAAAGGTCTGCAAGGACCCTTTTCTCTTATGCCCAGCATTTGAATTTATTATTCTCATTGGATATAACCAAACCTTCAGCAACATGGTTAGCCAATAACATAAAGAATCTAGCATAGTAGATGTTATGTGGTCTATTAGCTTTGTTACCTAATCTGGAACCTAATTCTAGCATAACACAGTTGCTAAAATTAAAGTACCTATCAGAAACTAGCATATAGAGCATATTAACAAGAGATGAAGTGATAGCATCAAAATTGCTAATCTTCCCAGAGAAAACCTTAATAAAGGCATCTCCAAGAAAACTTCATTCTTTCCTAAGGCCTTTCCTTCTAATACTACCTAAACTAACAGAATCAAAAGCATAGCCTATGGAATCTAGCATAGCAGAGACATCTTTATCAGTGTGTGGTGTCATGGCATTATTCTCAGGCAACTTAAAGCAAGATTGTACATCATCACAATTAATGCAATACTCCTTACCTTTGAGAGAGAAGGCAATAGTCATATCTGTGGAGTTGAACTCTGCAGTTGTCCAAATCTCCTCAATCACCTCACAATAGATGGTTGGGGCTTCCAGAATTGCATAGCTTAGTTTGCAGTTCTTGATGAAGTCCATCATCTTGTGATAATCAGAATGGGCTTCATTCTTTTCAACCAAGGCTATGAAATTATTCTTTTCATAAACAAATCCTGTTTGAGACAAAATTTTGACTACTGGTGCCATTGTCGTGAGTAGAGGTTGCAGAGAAAAACTTGAGAATTTAGAGAGAAAGAGAATAAGAATTGCAAGAAAGCGTAAAGTGAGAATAAGAGTTCAATTGGGCTTTTATACTTTCTTGAATTAAAACGTAAATAAAATGATTAAATGATACTTTTAAGTAAGTTACAGCCGTTCAAGAATAAATAAAACTGTAGAAATTCTGAAAACTATCTTAAATACAAATACATACAACACTGTATATCTGTATCAACGGTTGAGTTAAAGAATCAACGGATAAAATGGTGTTGTTCATCAACAGATAACTATTTCCCTTATCCGTTGAAATGTCACGTCAGTTACTATAAGTGAGTTTTATCCGTTGAAGGATAAAATTACCAGAAATGTATTTATCTTTCAACGGATAATAAACATCCGTTGATAGAACAATTTTGGCTTTCAACGGATAGAGAATATCCGTTGATAGGATAAGTCTTAATTAAAGCCAGCTTTGTTCTTGCAGCAAATTCATTTCAGGCTTCAAGACAGATTATATAGATGACATAGATTATGAATAATTAAGCATACCTAACTCACTTACTAATCTTGTGAATGTTGATTCATCAAGTGGCTTGGTAAATATGTCTGCAATCTGCTTTTCACTTGGAACAAAATGAAGTTCCACTGTACCTTTCATCACATGTTCCCTAATGAAGTGGTACTTGATATCAATGTGCTTGGTTCTTGAGTGCTGCACTGGATTTTCAGTAATGGCAATGGCACTTGTGTTGTCACAGAATATTGGAATTTTGTCAACAGTCAGACCATAGTCAAATAGTTGATTCCTCATCCATAGTATCTGTGCACAGCAACTACCAGCAGCAATGTACTCAGCTTCAGCTGTTGATGTGGAAACAGAATTCTGCTTCTTGCTGAACCATGATACAAGCTTGTTCCCTAGAAATTGACAAGTGCCTGTTGTGCTTTTCCTGTCTATTTTGCAACCTGCATAATCTGCATCTGAGTAGCCAATTAGATCAAAACCAGACTCTCTAGGGTACCAAATTCCTAGATTTGGAGTCCCCTTGAGATATCTGAAAATTCTTTTAATAGCCACTAAGTGAGATTCTTTAGGGTCAGCTTGAAATCTAGCACAGAGACATGTAGAAAACATTATATCAGGTCTACTAGCAGTTAAATATAAAAGTGAGCCAACCATGCCTCTATAACTTGTAATATCCACAGACTTTTCAGCCTTGTTTAATTCAAGCTTAGTGGCAGTGGCCATGGGAGTTTTTGCAGGTGAACAATCCATTAAGTCAAACTTCTTTAAAAGATCATAAATATATTTAGTTTGACTAATGAAAATTCCACCACTAACTTGTTTAACTTGTAAACCAAGAAAGTAAGTTAGCTCTCCCATCATGCTCATTTCATATTTACTTTGCATTAATTTAGCAAACTTTTTACAAAGCTTATCATATGTAGATCCAAATATAATATCATCTACATAAATTTGTACAAGTATCTTATAGCCATTAACATTTCTAAAGAAAAGAGTTTTGTCAACGGTACCTCTTGTGAAGTGATTATCTAGAAGGAACTTTGACAAGGTCTCATACCAGGCTCTAGGTGCTTGCTTTAGTCCATAGAGTGCTTTCAACAGATAATACACATAGTCTGGAAAATTTGGATCTTCAAAACCTGGAGGTTGGCTTACATAAACTTCTTCCTCCAATTCCCCATTTAGAAATGCACTCTTGACATCCATTTGATAGACTTTGAAATTGGCATTAGCTGCATAGGCTAGAAAGATTCTGATGGCTTCAAGTCTGGCAACTGGAGCAAATGTTTCATCAAAATCTATTCCCTCTTGTTGAGAATAGCCTTTAGCAACCAATCTGGCTTTATTCCTTATGACAATGCCATTTTCATCCATCTTGTTTCTGAATACCCATTTTGTGTCAATAGAACTCTTGTTCTTTGGCTTGGGTACCAGCTTCCATACTTTGTTCCTCTCAAATTGGTTTAGCTCCTCTTACATTGCTAAAATCCAATCTGGATCCAATAGAGCTTCTTCCACTCGCTTAGGTTCCTCCTGTGATAGAAAGCTACTATACAGACATTCATCTTGAGTAGCCCTTCTAGTTTGTACTTTTGATGTAGCATCACCAATGATTAGTTCAAAAGGGTGATTCTTGGTCTATTTCCTTTGAGGTGGTAGATTAGCCCTAGATGAGGTTGCCTCAGTATTGTCATGATGTGAGATAGAATGTTGATTTGTTGAAACTCCCCCTGAGTTGCTGATCCTTTGAAAGGAATTGGGAGCTCTATCAACTGATGAAGTGAATTGATTATCCGTTGACAGACTGTGATCAACAGATGCTTCATTATTAACTTCAACGGATGATGCACTTTGTCTTTCAACGGATGCTGCATTGCTTCTTTCAACGGAAGCTGAATTATGACTTTCAACGGATGCAGCATTCTGTGCATTATCCAAAGGCAGATTCTGAATTCTTCTTGAGATGCCTTCTTTATCATTCTCATCTTCACTATCATCACAGTATATCTCAATGTTGTCAAATTTGAGTCCTTCATGATGTTCCTCATCTGTTAGTCCATCAATCTTTTTATCATCAAACACAACATGTACAGATTCCATGACAATGTTGGTTCTTAGATTGTAGACCCTATATGATTTTCCAGCAGAATAACCAACAAATATTCCTTCATCATCCTTTACATCAAACTTCCCTTTGTGATCAGATTGATTCCTTACGATGTAGCATTTGCATTTAAAGACATGTAGAAAGTTTAAAGTTGGTTTTCTTCTCTTGAATAATTGATAGGGAGTCATGCATTTTGCCTGATTAATTAGAGAAATATTCTGAGTGTTACATGCACAGTTAACAGCCTCAGCCCAAAAATAAGTTGGGAGTTTTGACTCTTCAAGCATTGTCCTTGCAGCTTCAATTAGTGATCTGTTCTTCCTTTCCACCACACCATTTTGTTGTGGAGTTCTTGGAGCTGAGAACTCATGCATGATCCCACTTTCTTCACAGAACAACTTCATGGTTGAATTCTTGAACTCAGTTCCATTGTCACTCCTAATATTCCTTACTTTGAAATCAGGATGATTGTTGACTTGCTTGATATGATTGATGATGATTTCACTAGCTTCATCCTTTGATCCAAGAAAATAAACCCATGAAAACTTTGAGAAATCATCTACAATCACTAGGCAGTATCTTTTCCTTGAAATTGACAATACATTGACTGGTCCAAAAAGATCCATGTGTAGAAGTTGTAGTGGTTCATCAATTGCAGATTCAATCTTCTTACTGAATGATACTTTCTTTTGCTTTCCTTTCTGACAAGCATCACACAGTCCATCCCTTGTAAATTCCACTAGAGGCATTCCTCTAACTAAGTCCTTTTTGACTAGATCATTCATTGTCTTGAAATTCAAATGGGACAGCTTCTTGTACCATAGCCAACTTTCAACTGGACTTGCTTTGCTGAGAAGACAAGTAATGGATTCTGCATCTGTAGAGTTGAAATCAGCTAAGTACACATTCCCTTTTCTAACTCCAGTTAGAACCACTTTATTGTCCTTTTTACTTGTGACAATACAGGCTTCAGAATTGAAGGAAACAGTATTCCCTCTGTCACATAGTTGACTGATGCTCAATAAATTGTGTTTGAGACCATCAACCAATGCAACTTCATCAATGATGACATTTTCTTTTGAAATCAAGCCATATCCCATAGTGAATCCTTTGCTGTCATCTCCAAAGGTTATGCTAGGGCCAGCTCTCTCCTTAAACTCTGTGAGCAGGGTGAAATCTCCTGTCATGTGTCTTGAACAACCACTGTCCAAGTACCATAGATTCCTTCTTTGTCCCTGCACACAACAAAATCAATCAAGTTGATTTTGGTACCCAAGTTTCCTTGGGTCCAGCCTTGTTAGTCTTTTTCCTAGACTTCATTCCTCCTGCATCTTTTGACTTAGGTAACTTTGGGTCAACCTTGGTCTCAGATGTGGTTGGTTGAAGTGTAGGGTTAGTCACAGAATCATTTAACACATTTGATTGAATTTGATAAGGCATAGGTTGTGCAAACATGTTATTCCATATAGGCATATTGTATGGCATTTGAGGTATACTAAATGCAGTAAAATAAGGATTGTTAATATATGGCATGTTTGCAAAATGTGCATGGGGATTCTGGTGAGACATAACAGGCATAGCATGCAGAGGTGACATAGACATGTTAGGCATGGAGGGATTTGAAGGCATGGGAGCATTTTTAACAGATTTGCAATTATCAGATAGGTGATTAACACTTTTACAATGCACACAGCTTTTTCTAGGAGCATACCTATCAGGTGTGTAATTGTTATGTTTATTAATCCCTACCTTCCCATTTCTTTTAGATTTTCTTTTAGTTTCCTTCTTATCCTCAACCAACTTAAGCCTATCTTTTAGCTGATCTAAAGTCATGTGTCCTATATACACCTTACTGACATCTTTGGATGTGCTAGCTCCTTCTTTGACAAAGTTCTTGAGAGTTGAATCATTCTTTTTATTGAGATTTTTATTTTTAAAAGAACTTGCCTGTTTTAATTGATGAGCCTTCAACGGATGCTCCTTTTCTTCCTTCAACGGATAACTTTCATCATCCGTTGATTCCACATCCGTTGACAATCCATCAATTAATTCTAACTCCTTTTTGTTTTTCTTCCAGGCATCCTCACATAATGATTCAATTCCCTGAACCTTTGCAATCTGAACACTAACATCCCTAGATGTTTTCCAGGCCTTGATTACCTCTTGCTCACTTTCTAACTGTGTAGAAAGAATTTCTACTTTCTTAACAGCTTCTGCTAGTTTACTCTCAACAGTCAAGCATTTAAGTTTTATCTTTTCAAGCTCAATTACCTGATCCTCTAACACAGTATTCCTATCACTTAAAAACACATTATTCTCCTGGATCCCAGTGTTTTCTTTTGCTAGTGATTTAAGGGAAACACACAAATGATATAATTCATTGGTCATATCATTTATGGCTTCATTGCATTCATGTTTAGAAAGCTGAGAGAGATCAGTAGTAATTACCTGGTTGCTTGATGAACTAGTTTCATTTTCATCAGAATTAGCCATCAGGGCTAGGTTGACATATTCCACATCATCATCTTCATTTACCCCATCTGCTGCCCAATCATCTTGAGTGAGAAAAGCTCTTTCCTTTTGTTTGAGCAAATCAAAATACTTCTTTTTGTAATCAACTTGCTCAAATTTCTTTTTCTCAGAATTTGGCTTCCTACACTCACTTGCAAAGTGTCCACCAATGCCACAGTTGTAACATTTGAACTTTGATTTGTCCACCATGTTTTTGTTTGGCTTAGTGAACTTTATGTTTTTCCTGAACTTCATTTTTGCAAACCTCCTAGACAGAAAGGCCAAATGTTCTTCAATATCATCAGATTCATCCTGACTGGAATTGTCTTCATCCTCAGCAACTTGCTCTTTACCCTTGCTTGATTCTGATTTGCTTGTGCCAATTTTGAGACTTGGCATTGTCTTCTCCTCATTCCTGGCTTTCATCTTCTCACTGTCAGCTACAAGAGCAACTGTTCCTCCTTTTCTCTTTCCCTTTTCCAACAGCTCATCCTGCTCCATTTCAAGTTCATAAGTCTTCAGAATTCCATATAATCTTTCAAGTGTGAAGTTCTTATAATCTTGAGAATTTCTCAAAGAGACAGTCATGGGCTTCCATTCCTTTGGCAGAGACCTAAGAAATTTTAAGTTGGAATCCTTGACTTGGTACACTCTACCATACAGCTTCAATCCATTCAACAGTTTCTGAAACCTGTTGAAGGTATCATTTAATGATTCACCTTCTTCAAAGTGAAAATATTCATACTGTTGAATAAGAAGCTGCATCTTGTTCTCTCTGACCTGCTCAGTACCTTCACAGATGATTTGTACAGTATCCCAAACTTCCTTTGCAGTTTGGCTATTGATGACATTGTCAAACATATATTGATCTAAGCCATTAAACAAAATGTTCATGGCTCTCTTATCCTTGCGGATTTCTTCCATGTCTTCAATAGTCCATTCTGCTTTTGGCTTGGGAATGGACTGTCCAACAGCAACTGTTGCAGTAGCAGCTGTGGCTGCAACAGCTGTGGCTACTTTGTGAGGGATGTGAGGACCATTTTCAATACAGTTGATGTAGCTTTCATCTTGAGAAAGAAGATGTAAATGCATCTTCACTTTCCAGTGATGATAATTATCTTTTTCCAGGACTGGGATTTTTACACCAATATCCTTCCTACTCATGATGGTAGCAGGAGGATTCTTCTGTGCACTCATGATGTTAGCAGAATAGATCTTTAAACTCTTTGTATGTTAAGAGCTTGCTCTGATACCAATTGTTATTCCCAGTGGACTAACAATGAGATTTACAGAAGGGGGGTTGAATGTAAATCTCAAAACTTTTTCAAGTTTTGAGCAGTTTCTAAGGCTAAGTGTTTGAGTGATCAAATGTGTGTGAATTGCTTGAAGCTGATGCAGACAGATATATATTCAAACACAAATGTAATGAGCACAAATAACTTAAAAACTTTTCTGGTGGATTTGTTGTTCCACCAGAGATGTGTTATTTCAGAAAATCTGTGATTCAAAGAATTAAATCACAGCTGCTTCCTAGTACAAACTAGATGATTTTCTCTTTTGATATTTCTAAATAGCTCAGGAAAATTCATATCTAATTACTAGCTGCTACTTGGTTTATATATCACCAAATTTACAAGTGAAGACAAACTATAAAATACAATTGAAAAGATTCTTCACATATTTCTTCTTCATTTCTCTATCCAATGCAATCTAGGATAATCTGTAAATCTTTGAATACTTCCTTGTTTGCATCAGAATGGAAATGCTGCATTTTCTTGATTCCTCCTAGAGGTTTCCACATTCCAGTATGTCTCTGTCAACCCATGTGCCTCTGTCAGCTTGTGAATTGTCACTATCAACTGTTAATGAACTAAGCATCCGTTGAAGCTTTCATCCGTTGATGCCTTATCCGTTGAGGCTTTATCCGTTGAAGCTTTATTAGTTGAAGTCTTTATCCGTTGAAGCACTTATCCGTTGATGGATATTATCCATTGAAGCATTAGAGACATCCGTTGAAGTTTGTTTCTTATCCGTTGAAGGTCTTCAATATCCGTTGACACTTCTTCACTTATACAAAATTACAAGGCATGAAATATTTACAATTAGCCCTCCTATTTGTACATCCATTAGTAGTCAACATGACGGATTATTTCCTAACAACATCTAAGAATTACAGCTTGAAACCAGAGAGTGAAATGTGCTACAATAATAAACTTATTGCTAAGTAAAGCTACTCCTTCAACGGATAGCCAAGATGGTCTTATCCGTTGAGGCTACAAACACTAGATTTCTACTTAAGTATTTTGCTTAACTTATCATCAAGCTAATACACATATTCCTAACAGTATAGTTACCAGAAACAAGGCAAGGTTGGTTACTAAATGCTACTCACTAGAAGAAGGAATTGATTATGATGAAACTTTTGCTCAAGTTGCAAGACTTGAAGCAATAAGGATTTTTCTAGAATTTGTTGCACATTCAGATTTTAAAGTGTATCAAATGGATGTCAAGAGTGCCTTCCTAAATGGTGAGCTAGAAGAAGAGGTTTATGTGCAACAGCCACCTGGCTTTGAAGATCCAAAATTTCCAGATTTTGTCTACAAGTTACTCAAGGCTCTATATGGACTAAAGCAGACACCTACAGCTTGGTATGATACATTATCAGAATTCCTACTTAAGCATGGTTTTACTAGAGGGACTATAGACAAAACTCTCTTTTATAAGAAACATGGTGATGATATGATCCTAGTTCAAATTTATGTGGATGATATCATCTTTGGTTCTACAAATAAAAAGCTTTGACAAAGATTCTCCAGGCTTATGCAGAGTGAATATAAAATGAGTATGATGGGGGAATTAAGTTACTTTCTTGGACTACAATTCAGTCAAAGAAGTGATGGAATCTTCATCAGCCAAACTAAGTATGTCAAGGATTTATTGAAGAGGTTTGGTATGGTTGATTGTTCACCTGCATCTACACCTATGTCTACAGCAACAAAGTTGGATGAAGATAAAAAGGGCAAAAGTGTAGATATTTCAAGCTATAGAGGAATGATTGGATCATTGCTTTACTTAACTGCAAGTAGACCAGACATCATGTTTGCAACATGTTTATATGCAAGATTTCAAGTCAATCCAAAAGAATCATATTTGATGGTTGTAAAGAGGATTTTCAGATACTTGAAGGGGACTCCAAACTTGGGATTGTGGCATCCTAAGGGAACTAGTTTTGAAGCTGTTGGCTACACAGATGCAGATTTTGCTGGATGCAGGGTTGACAGGAAGAGTACTAGTGGAAGCTGTCAATTTCTTGGACAAAGACTTGTATCCTGGTATAGCAAGAAACAACAATCTGTGTCAACTTCTACAACAGAGTCTGAATACATAGCTGCAGGAAGTTGTTGTGCTCAAGTGCTTTGTATTAGAAATCAGTTAATGGACTATGGCCTAGTGTTACACAAAATTCCAATTATGTGTGACAATACTAGTGCTATATCTATAGTGGCTAATCCAGTTAATCACTCTAGAATAAAGCACATTGATGTAAGGTACCATTTTATTAGAGAACATGCTACAAATGGTACCACTGAGTTTATATTTGTTCCAACAGAAAAATAATTAACTGACATTTTTACTAAACCTTTGGATGAAGCAACCTTCACTAGACTTGTAGGTGAAATTGGAATGCTTAATTCTTCATCCTAAGGCAAGAACTCAGCTTATGTTTTACAGCAGATTAATTTCTAATAAATCAACATTTATTTGATTTAATTGGAAATTAACTAAAATATGAATTATAAATATTTCAGAAATCTCTACATAATTATATTTTCAAAAACAAAAATTTAACTTGGAATTTTTCAAATTCTAAGTAAAATGCTAAGTTGTTAATTTACATCTTTAATATGTAAAATTAACACAAGGCAGACTTAAATTAATCAAAAGTATATAGAGAACTGAGTTCTCGATAAGTCTAACTGACTTATCGACAAGTCATTTTGAGACTTCTCGAGTGAGTTCTCGATAAGTCAATTTACTGACTTCTCAAATGACTTTTCGATAAGCATTATTATGACTTATCGATAAGTCATTATAGAGTTCTCTATAAGTGTAAACTTATAGAGTTCTCTACAAGTATCTTTTTAGACTTATAGATAACTCAGAACTAAAATAATTTAATCAATAAATTATTTTGGTAAAATACTTTTAGCAAAATTATTCTGATTTTATATTGAATTTATTCAAAAAAAATTGGAATCAAATTCAGTCCATTTCTGGACAAACTGGGTATTTATTTGACATCTCAATAAGTTATTTTTCAGTTCTCTAAAAGAGTAATTTAAAATGACTTCTCGATATGTAATTTATTTTCAAATTGACTTCTCGATAAGTATAACCCAAACGTTTATTTTTGATTTCTCGATAAGTCATTTGCTTTTACTATAAATACCCAGATATCTCGATACATATACATACTTACACATTCGAGATCTCAAGTGACCTAGCTTTTCTATCCAAAACCGATTCCTCTCTCGTTTTCACTCCTTTCTCACTAATTTTTCTTACCCATTCACTCTTACTAAACAACAATGGTGCTCAATATTGTTAGAGCAACTATTCCAGAGAAAGGAACAAACTACCTAGTTTTTACTGATACTAACCAAGCCCCTGATAGTTTCAAGGGGTTTGTAAAAATTATTGTTTGAATCCTACCTTGCAGTAGCTTTAACTGCTAACCCGGTGTTGTACTTGGATGTTCTGCATGAGTTTGGACAACAACTGTGGTAAGGAATGTCATGAATGACAACTCTGTATCTTTGGTGGTAACTTGCAAAGTTAGAGGCCAACAGATAGAGTTTAATGAGCAAGATGTGAACATAGCCTTGAGTTTTCCAACGGCAAACTTAGTGGAGGTGCTAACCCAGGATGAATTGACTGAGTTTATGGACTTCATCAACTATGGTGGGAGAATCAACTTGTCAAGATTGAACATGACAAACTTAAGGAAATAATGGTCCTTTGTGTTTAATTCTGTAGTGAGGGCCTTCACATGCAGGAAGACAGGGTATGACAGCATTTCAAGTGTGGTACAAAAGCTGGTGTACTCAATAGCCCACTACAGATACTTGAATGTTGGTCTACTGATCCTGAAAGAACTTGTAACCAGGCTGACCATGCCCCAATCTGCTAGAGGTAAGGAAACTTTCTTTCCTAGATTCATTATATCTTCTTTAAATCATAAAGTAACAAACATACATTTGTTGAATGGTATAGATAGCACCAAAATAGGCAATTGTAAGCAAGTGTCCAAAATAATATTTGGTTCACTTACTACAAAGAATAAGGTAAATGTGAGTCTGAAAATCACTCCATTCATGATGGAGAGATTTAGGACTTACTCTTATCCAATGCCTGACATGAGATCCAATGTACAATCTAGCACAGCTATGATTCCTGAACCCGTGGAAGTACAAACGCAGAAACACCCACAAGGACCTTCCCAAGCTGAAACCACTTCTTCAAACCAACCAATAGCAGCTAGGAAACCAACCACCTCATCTTCCCAAAAGGATGAGGTGAGTAAAAAGAAGAGAACGGAGATCACCTTAACTATTTTGACTGAGAGTGGTGAGGACCAAACAGAAGCTGAGTCACCATTGGTCAAGAGAACAAAGAAGAGTAAGAAATCTGAGCTGACCACTCAAGCCACCTCTGTATCCTCCCAAAAGGATGCAGTTATAAAAATGGGGACTAAACAGTCTCTAGATAGATCCTCTCAATAGGGTGTGTCTATTGAAAAGAGTATTCACCCCAATGCATCCTGTATAGAGTCTGCACAGCCTGCACTTGATCAAATCTAAGTGTGTGATAGAAGAAATAACGATGGCACACACAGTGAGGGCACATCTATTGAAGCTCCCTCATCTATTCAGGGGGAGTTGCCAACACTCACTTCTGAACAACAACTTCTAATCTCACAAATTTCTTCTCCACCTACAGCACTTGAATCCAATTCTCAAGTGCAAGTTAAATCAAGTGACTTGGTTCAAGAAACCTTGCTCACCACCCAGGCACTACAATCAGATAGTGAGACGCTACTAGCCGGGGTAGACCTTGATGACACCATCAAAACCATGGGGGATTCATCAGTTTTTACTGAAGACCCCATGGATGTCTCAAATGCACCTTCATGTGTAAATCAGCCTTCACAGGATGCTAGGTTTGAGGATAGTACTCCTGAGGGGGAGCTATCTAAATCCTCTCCAATTCAATTAGAAGTTCCTGTACAAGGAAAAACTCCCCTCAAAACCTTAGCAGAAATTGCATTAGCAGTTGATGCTAGGAGTACAACTGCCAATGACCCTGCTATGAGAGAGGTAAGTTTATTACATTCAAGTGATAGTGCTTTTCAAGAAGCACAAGGGTTTGAGACTGGTGCACATGACAGTAACCCAGTCAAATCCCCTCCAATTCAATTGGAGGTTCCCACAACTAGTGCGGAACAACGACTGGTCATAAACACAGAGCAATCTGTGAGTAAAACTGTGACTTCAGTCACAGGTGGTTTTGATCCCTCAAAAGCTCAACCTGCAACCTCACAACCTCAACAACAACACATTCTCTCTCAATGGCTGCAAGAATCTAACTCTCAACTTACATCTGTAGATGATCTTCTAGTTGAGCAGATTTCTGGATTAACAAACATCTCACATCATCTACTCACTTCAGACATGAGCAATCAAGACTATCAAGCCATTATGCTCACATTCAATGAAGATGTTGAAAAACAGAAGGAGAAGATTGTGAATGATGTAGAAACAGATGGGAATGTGGATGCATGGCTATCTAAAGACTTTGTGTTGGAGATGGATCAGGTCTTGGCTAGATTTAGAGATGAATATGTCACTATTCTTGAAAGCAATTCCAAGGCCTTGACTCCATAGGATGTCTATGATGCAGTTACTGAGGTCTACAAAGCTCAACTCAAGTCTTTTCACCTATTTGGTAAAGCTTTAGAACTCAAGTTGACTGGTCATGAAGACAAGATAAGGAAGATGGTGCAGGATAAAATGGATCATATTATACCATCTCAAGTACAGATTACATCCAAGTTCAAGCATTTTGCTGATCAAATGTCAAGGATGGATCTTACTTCCATTGAAAAAGAAGTCAAAAATCTCAAACAATCCTTCATTGCTCTTCATGCAGTGGTCCAACAACAAATCACTCATTCAAATGACACAAAGGTCAAGATGGAACAACTTCACCAAAGCAGATATGAGCCTTCAGCTTTTCTTATGGATGGCATCAAACATGTTGTAGAGGCAACTTTTGGTTCCTCAACATTTACAAGCTCTTATCAGCCTGGCTCCACCTGGACAAATCTCCAAATCCAATCTCTCCAAACACAAGTCTCAGACTTGCAGACTTCCAATGCTTGTCTCAATGCCAAAGTCCAAGCCTTGACCTATCTAGTTAAGAGTCAACAAACAGACATCCAGACCCTGGTGGACTCTCACAAGCATCTTCAAATGCAGAATTCTGTTGCTTTGGAGGCCATCATGGGGAAGCTCAACATATCACTGCCTGCTTTACCTGAACAAATAACGCCAGAGTTATCAACTCCCCTCCTCATGCCTGTCACCAAGACTAAGGGGGAGATTGAGGCTAGGATTCAACTATCTAGGGATGCTAAGGCAAAATTTAAAGAGCCTGTTTAGGTGGGCCAAAGCTCAAGTGCTCAAGCTGATGTTGGAAAAGAAAGACTTCTAAAGGCTACAGAAGGACCAAATTGATAAGTGGCATTTTATACCACCTAGAACGTCCTATAATGGCTTGAATTGATGTCTTGAAATCAAGTACTATTTTGTGTATTTGATGCGTTTTTCTAGTATTTGTGCATTTCAGGGTATAACTTGTGTTTGTGGGGAGATTTCATCAGACATAAGCCTAGGGGAGTGCTTGGCATTGAATGTGGGAAGTTAGGAGCAGAGCGTAGCAGAAAACGGGAGCAGATTGAAGAATTTTCCAGTAAGCAGCTGGGCGCCCGCTCAGCCTAGCTGGGCGCCCGCTCAGGAAGCTGGGCGCCCGCTCAGGATTGTTGGGTGGCCGCTCAGGGGCGTAATTTTTAATACTAATTTTTAGAGTTCTTATTCTGTTGGACTTCTGACTTCTGAGATGGCTGGGTCTTGTGGGGCTTCTATATAAGTAGTTTCAGAGACGTTTCACATATGAAGTGTGGTATCAATCAAGGAGCAAGGAGAAAAGGAAGAATACCGTTTTAGCACATTGCAACGAAGAAGAGGAAGCATACATTTTCTTGTGATTCTTTTATTCGTTGTATCAGTGGATGATAGTTTTCTTTACTTAAACCTTATTACTCGTGTAACGTAATCTGGTTTTAATAAGTATTTTTATTAGTTTAACTTGTGTGTTATTATCATGTTTTCATATGAACCCATGGTGACGATGAGTTCTATGATGGGCTAATCGTGATCATGGGGTCGTAACGGATTTACTATGGAATTTTTTAGTTAGTTGTTTAATACCTTAGTATGTGATGATTGTATGATATCTAGTATAGGTTGCGCTTATTCGTCTTATGTGCGTCGCAAACATATAAGATAGGGTGTTAATCTCTTGTGAAGCGACGGTGGATCTTGAGGTTTAGAACTTGCCATGCTAGCATAGGTTCATGTATGTGTATGCATGATTAGTGGGTAACTCTAACCGTTTTACTTGCCCTGTGTAATCAAAAGGAATAAGTTGTGCTTAAATCGTTATGTTGTAAAATTCTGTAGACATATAGGGTCTCAACATAATTGATGTATATTCAACTTCTATCTTAATTGTGGATGTTTGGTAGAATGGTATTAGTACAACGAAAGTTGGCTTTTATCAGTTTCGTGTTGTTCGATTAATATCATCACCGTTACATGCTAAGGGTAATAACAATAATTATTGAAGGAAGTAGTAATGAAGTTATGATCTCATGTGTGTTTAATATTGTTAATTCAAGTGTCAATTAAGTGTTTAATTCTCGTAGTTAATAATAGTTAATAATTAGTTAATCAAATCTAAGTGTTATTGTTATTCCTAGAAGACTAACAATGAGATTTACAGAAGGGGGGTTGAATGTAAATCTCAAAACTTTTTCAAGTTTTGAGCAGTTTATAAAGTTGTGTGTTCAAGAAGAACAAGTGTGTGAATTGCTTTAAGCTAATACAGACAGATATATATTCAAGCACAAATGTAAAGAACACAACAGACCTTAAAAACTTTTCTGGTGGATTTGTTGTTCCACCAGAGATGGTATATTAGAAAATCTGTGTTCAACAATGTTGATCACAGCTGCATCCTAGTACAAACTAGATGAATTTTCTCTCAAGATATTTCTTAACAGCTCTGGAAAAATTCTATCTAATTACTAGCTTCTTCTTGGTTCATATATATTACCAAGTGTACAAGTGAAAAACAATATAAAATTACAATAGTAAAATAAGTTCTTCACTTGCTTCTTTTCCTGTTCACTCAAGTACTTTGTTGACTATTGCAACTTTGTACAAAAGAAGAACGGCTGCTTTTTCTGTTGATCCTGAAATTCGGCTACCACATCTCAGTTTTCTCTGTCAACCCACGTGCCTCTGTTTGTAGGTACAACTACCACTTATCAACGGCTGATTAGCAGAACATCCGTTGAAGCTTTCATCCGTTGATGACTTCATCCGTTGAAGGATGTTATCCGTTGAAGCTTTCATCCGTTGATGCTCTCATCCGTTGAAGGATGTTATCCGTTGAAGCTTTCATCCGTTGATGCTCTCATCCGTTGAAGGATGTTATCCGTTGAAGCTTTCATCCGTTGATGCTCTCATCCGTTGAAGGATGTTATCCGTTGAAGCTTTAGAGACATCCGTTGAAGCTTAGCTTCTCATCCGTTGAAGGTCTTTTAAGTCATCCGTTGATACCACTTCATTTATACAAAATTACAAGGCATGAAATATTTACAATTGGCCTTCCTATCTGCATATCATCTAGTAGTCAACATGACTCATAGTTTCTCTCAACTTCTAAGAATTACAATTTTAAATACAGAGACTGAAATATGCTACAATACTAGACTTATTTCTAAGTAAAGCTACACCATCAACGGATAGCCAAAGTGGTCTTATCCGTTGAGGCTACAGACACTAAATTTCTACTTAAGTGTTTTGTTAAACATATCATCAAACTAATGCACATATATTCCTAACAATCTCCCCCTATTTATGTCTATAAGAACTGTAGGCATAAATTCAGGGTTAACTTGATGATAACAAAACACTTAACAAATATTTGAATTGAAACTAAGTAGAAATATAAAAAGTGCTGCAAAAGTGTATGTACTAGGAGGTAATTGAAGATTTACAGTATTTCCAAGGGTGCTCCTCTAGCCTGAGCAAATCATCATTTTCTTCTTTGTTCCCTGGTTTTCTTTCCTAGCCCTTTGTCATTTCCCTCAATTTGGAGTTGGAGTTTTCTGAAGAATTCAGCTTCATCTTCATCACTGATATCCAACTTAGATTGCATTTCCTTGAGAGTTTCATTGCTGGCAATCTTGAGTTGGTCTTCAAGTCTGAAAAATCTTCTGACTCCTTTGTCATCTCTAAATTCCATCAACCAATGAGGTGATTTGTGAATTTTAGTTCCCCTTTCTTGTATGAGTAAGGTTCTGGGCAAAGCATTTGGTTCCCTCCAAGTCTTCCTTATGTTGGCAATCTTGTTGAGAATTTCAGTCTTGGCTGTTCTGGTAAAGCCAGAATCCTTTTTGATGGCTGAAAAGACTCTGATCAAGGTAGAGTAGCCTTCATTTAGAATCCTGTGGAGAGGCCATGTTCTTTCCCCAGCTCCTTTATATCTGAACACTAATCTTTCTGGTAACTGTCTGTAGGCAGCTATTCCCCTTACATCCTCCAGCTCATCCAGATAGAGTTCAATGTCTGAAATTTCTTTTATGTCACAGATGTGAACATAATCATTTTTAGAAATGGGTGACTTAGGCTTAGGTTTTTGTTTTTGAGTGAATTTCTTAGAGGTTGTGGGAGGTGTAGATTTTGGTTTTCTTTTCTGTTTCTTTGGTGGTGGAAGAGTGGTTAGAAAGGTAGGCAATGTGATGTTGTCCCAATCAATAGGTTCCTCTTTTGGAATGATTGGTTCACCATGGATATTTATAGAGGGATCAGTAACAAAAGGTTCAGGTATGGAAGGTAGTGGTTTAGATGTAGATTTGGTATCTTCAGGGTTATCTTCACTCCTTCTGTGTGCCTTGGCCTTTCTTCTGTTTCCCTTCTGCCATTCCTCTCTTTCCTCCATATTTTCACCAAATATGCTCCCAAGAACCTCATCTAAGTTAGCAATCTTTTCTTCACCCCTGACTTCAATTCCTTTCATTTCTTCAACTTGGCTTGACTTTAGCTGTTTTTCAAGCTTTGCTTGTGCTCTTTTGTCAGCCTTTAATTGCTTGGCTTCTTCTTTCTTAGCTATTGAGAATTTGGGATGTCCTTGCATCACACATATGCTCTTTCCCTCTCTAATGATAATAGCTCTATTTCTCCTTACAGCCTCATCCATGGACTTTTTGAGATAGGCAATACTCCTGCCTAAGATCTTGTTCTCATCATCTTTTGAAGGAGGAAAGTCCACTTCTTTTAAAGGATTCTTTGTTGAGTCCTTATTGGATCTTTCATTGGGCTTGAGGATTATAGCTTGTAGCTCTTTGGAAGAAGCTTCTCCATCCTTAAGACTCCCTACTGGCATGAGCTCCATGTTGATTGGTTCAATCTTTGTGCTAAATTTCACAGATGTTGATTTATTTTGTGTAGAACCAAACACCAATTGCAACCTTTCATCAATTCTCCTCCATTGTTCTTTCATTTGTATTTCAGCTGCTGCTAGCTGAATCAAATCAATTCCATCAGATTTTCCCTTGATTTGAATGATTGGAGAGGTAGTGATGGCAGGAACTAGCACTTTAGATATCTGAATCTTTGTAGAGGGCTCTCCTTCCCCTTCCCTTTTATTCTCCCCCTTTTTGTTATCATCAAGGAGAGGGGTCAAGCCTTGTGCTTTTGCCAGCTGCATTAGGAGATTGGTTTGAGATTGTTGGTTGAGAAGAAGGGTGGCCACAGAATCTTCAATTCCTTGAACTCTGTCTTCCAACTTGGCCAGCCTTTGTTCAGTAACTGATTCCTTTTTCAATCTCGAAACCAAGTCCTGCAAAGTACCATAGGGCATGACTGAATCCAATTTTTCTGAAGTGAAGGATTTCAAGTCAGCAATATCTTTCCTGAGATCATTTAGACTCATATCTTGCTTTACTTTCTGCAACTTCATGAGATGCAGTGAGTCCAGGTGAGCTTGGAGGATAGCCTTGATATTTGCATTTGAAGTGTTCTGAATGGCCTGTTGAATAGTGATGATTTGTTTGACTAGGTGGACATTGAATTCACCTGTTCTATGCTCCTTAGTCAGGGCCCATTCAGGTAGATTAGGAATGGAACTAGGGTCTTCATCTCCCCCTATGTTCATGCTTCCATCAGAAGAAATAGAGTCATCATCATCAGAATTTACTCCAAATTCCTCAGATGGCTCACCAGCTGTAGAAGGCATCCTGTTAATAGCAGCTTTATCCCTTTGAAGAGATTCTGTTGAGTGCACTAGATGTAGTGTCCTCTCTGCCTCCTCATTGCCCTGAGCAGCCAACAGTTGATAGGCTGTCACAGGATGAGTAAAAGTGTCAGCATCCAAGGAAATGTTATCAATTACAGCTTTGTAATGTTGCTGAAATTGTCTTTCCTTTTCAGCATCATCCACAATCATTGACTCATGAGCAATGGCTGGTTCCACCCTTGTATCAACTGTACCTGCTTTTCTCTCTTTTTCTCTATGTTCTTGCATCAGGGGCTCCCCCTGGCTCACACATCTCACTCCCTCACCTTCACCTTCTAAGGTGGTACTCCACTCACTGACTTTTGCCATGCTGGAAGAAATAGCATGCATTTTTGTGCTCTCAATCTCTCCTTTTGCCTGGGAGCAACCCAGCCTCTCACTCAAATTTTCACTCCCTGCCCTCAATCCTAAAAGTGATTGCACAGTATTCATGTCTTCTACACTTGGAATCATTTCAGTTATTTGTGTAGAGACTATCAACGGATGTGGAATATCCGTTGAAGTTGAAACTGTTGTTATCAACGGATAACTGCTGTTAAGCTTATCCGTTGAAGAGCAACCACTTGTCAACGGATGAGTGATATCCATTGAAGAAGGAAAAGAAGATGAAATTGAAAGTGATATAACTGTTGAATCTGTATAGATTGATTTGATATGTGTTGATACAGATCCTTCAATTATATCTGAAAGAATTTGCGGGTGATCCAACAAATCATCTAAAAGATGATGATCACCTGTATTTGAGTGGGGCTTCTCCCTGAGTTGTAAAGAGGGAGAATCAGGAATTGATGGGAATAGCATATCCACATCCAGAGATGGTGAAGAAGTATTTGGTGATTGATGTGTAGTTATTGTGAGAGAATGGGGCTGTGACTCCACATTTATTGGAGTCACATCAAACTGAGTTTGAGAAGGCACAGAGACAGATGGATGTATCTGTGCAGTGTGTGCACCCTGTGTAGAAGATTGGGTTCTAGCCTTCTTTCTTCTAATAAAGGCTTTTGTAGGTGAGTGTTTGGCTTTAGTGTCCCTCCCTCTTTTGTTCTGTGTTCCTGGATGGGAACTCTTTTCAATAGTAACATCCTTTTGGGAGGATGCTACTAGGGATGTGCTAGAGACCTTTTCAACCACCACAGCTTTTTGAGAAACTGGGGCTTGGCTAGCTTGGGAAGCACTCAACTCTCCTTCCTTATCCTGGGGGTTTCTTTGATGTTCACCCCTCCCCTCACCACTCACACCCTGATCACTTCCCTCAGGGTTAATGGTTGTTGTTACAACTGTTGTCTTTTGAGAAACAACAGAGGTGGTTTTCTTTGTCTTGGATTTTGAAAGTTTGGATTTGGTGACCTTGGTAGAAATCTGTTGGGGCATTGACACAGATTTCATGGCCACACTAGAAGATAAAGAAATAGAGGGGTTGGAAGAAGTAGGAGTTGTAGAAGCAATTACCTCACCTACCTGGGGTGCATTCATGATTGGTAAATATACCAATTGCACACTGCTGTTAAGATCCATTCTCTTCAAGTCTGCAAGAACTCTTTTCTCTTGTGCCCAGCACTTGAGTTTATTATTCTCATTGATTATGACTAAACCTTCAGCAACATGGTTAGCCAATAACATAAAGAATCTAGCATAATAGATGTTATTAGGTCTATTAGCTTTGTTACCTAATCTAGTACCTAATTCTAGCATCACATAGTTGCTAAAGTTAAAGTACCTATCAGAAACAAGCATATAGAACATGTTAACAAGAGATGAAGTTATGGCATCAAAATTACTAATTTTCCCAGAGAAAACCTTTATGAAGGCATCCCCAAGAAAACTCCATTCTTTCCTAAGGCCTTTTCGTCTAATACCCCCTAAATTAGCAGAGTTAAGAGAGTAACCTATGGAATCTAACATGCTGGATACATCACTATCAGTGTGTGGTGTCATGGCATTGTTCTCAGGTAATTTAAAACATGCTTGTAAGTCATCACAGTTTATACAGTGATTTTTACCTTTGAGAGTGAAGGAGATAGTCATATCCATGGAGTTGAACTCAGCAGTTGTCCAAATCTCCTCAACTACTTCACAGAAAATCGTTGGGGCTTCCAGCATTGCATAGCTAAGTTTACAGTTTTTGATGAAGTCCATCATTTTGTGATAATCTGAGTGGGCTTCATTCTTCTCTACCAGAGCTATGAAATTATTCTTCTCGTAGATGAACCCAGATTGAGACATAATCTTCACGACTGGTGCCATTGTTGTGAGTAGAAATTGCAGAGAATAACTTGAGGGTTTTGCAGAGAGAAAATGGTAAATGCTTGAAATTCTAAGAAAGCGTAAAGTAATAATGAACAATCAGAAGGGCTTATATGCTTTAAAAAAAAAAAATAAATAAAGGATTAATCAATAAATAGGTGTTGGTGAATTTCAGCCGTTTAAGAATAAACTGTAAGTATTCTAATAACTACCTTTAAAACCAATACATACAGATGTATGTATGGTATCAACGGTTAAGAAAATAGAATCAACGGCTGTGAAACACCTCAAACGTCTGATGTGACATTTCAACGGATAATGTAAATTGTCATCCGTTGAAAGGTACTTCAGCTTTATCCGTTGACGGATAAAAGTTCCAGAGATATACTTGTCTTTCAACGGATAATGAATATCCGTTGATAGAGCAATTTTGACTTTCAACGGATAGGGAACATCCGTTGATGGAATAAACTTTGTTAAAAGTCAAATTTGTTCTAGCAACTAATATATTTCAGGCTCCACATCAAATTGCAAAGAAGACATGAATTTTAAGAGTAATTAAGCATACCTAGCTCACTTACCAATCTTGTGAATGTTGATTCATCAAGTGGCTTGGTAAATATGTCAGCAATTTGTTGTTCACTTGGAACAAAATGTAGTTCTACTGTACCATTCATGACATGCTCCCTGATGAAGTGGTACTTAATATCAATGTGCTTGGTCCTTGAGTGCTGCACAGGATTCTCTGTTATGGCTATGGCACTTGTGTTGTCACAAAAGATAGGTATTCTATCAACATGAAGTCCATAATCAAGGAGTTGATTCCTCATCCATAACATTTGAGAACAGCAACTTCCAGCAGCAATGTATTCAGCCTCAGCTGTAGAAGTAGAGACTGAATTTTGCTTTTTGCTAAACCATGATACAAGCTTGTTTCCCAGGAATTGACAGGAGCCTGTTGTACTTTTCCTGTCTATTTTGCAACCTGCATAGTCTGCATCTGAATAACCAATTAGATCAAAGCCAGATTCTCTAGGATACCAAATTCCTAAATTTGGTGTACCCTTGAGATATCTGAAAATTCTCTTGATAGCAATTAAGTGAGACTCCCTAGGATCAGCTTGAAATCTCGCACACAGACATGTAGCAAACATTATATCTGGTCTGCTAGCAGTTAAATATAAAAGTGAACCAACCATGCCTCTATAACTTGTAATGTCCACAGACCTTTCAGTCTTATTTAATTCAAGTTTGGTGGCAGTGGCCATGGGAGTTTTTGCAGATGAACATTCCATTAAGTCAAACTTCTTTAAAAGATCATGAATATATTTAGTTTGACTAATGAAAATTCCATTACTAACTTGTTTAATTTGTAAACCAAGAAAATAGGTTAGTTCTCCCATTAGGCTCATTTCATAATTACTTTGCATTAGCTTAGCAAACTTCTTACAAAGATTATTATCTTTAGAACCAAATATTATGTCATCTACATAAATTTGAACAAGTATACTAGAGCCATTAACATTTCTAAAGAAGAGAGTTTTATCAACAGTACCTCTAGTGAAGTGATTCTCCAAAAGAAATTTTGATAAAGTTTCATACCAGGCTCTAGGTGCTTGCTTCAGTCCATAGAGTGCTTTCAACAGATAATACACATAGTCTGGAAAATTTGGATCTTCAAATCCTGGAGGTTGACTTACATAGACTTCTTCCTCTAATTTCCCATTTAGAAATGCACTCTTGACATCCATTTGATAGACTTTGAAATTGGCATGGGCTGCATAGGCTAGAAAGATTCTGATAGCTTCAAGTCTTGCAACAGGAGCATATGTCTCATCAAAATCTATTCCCTCTTGCTGAGAATAGCCTTTAGCAACCAATCTGGCTTTATTCCTTATGATAATGCCATTTTCATCCATCTTATTTCTGAATACCCATTTTGTATCAATAGGACTCTTGTTCTTTGGTTTGGGTACCAGCTTCCAAACTTGGTTTCTCTCAAATTGGTTTAGCTCTTCCTGCATAGCTAATATCCAATCTGGATCCAATAAGGCTTCTTCCACTTTCTTAGGTTCCTCCTGAGATAGAAAACTACTATACAGACATTCATCTTGAGTAGCTCTTCTTGTTTGCACTTTAGATGATGCATCACCAATGATCAGTTCAAAGGGATGATTCTTGGTCCATTTCCTTTGAGGTGGAAGATGAGCTCTAGATGAGGTGATCTCAGTATTGTCATGATGTGAGATAGAGTTTTGATTAGTTGAAACTCCCCCTGAGTTGTTGGTCCTTTGCAGGGAACTTGGAGTTCCATCAATTAATGATGTAAATTGATTATCAGTTGATGAGCTATGATCAACGGATGTTTCATTAAGTACTTCAACGGATGATGCACAATGTCTTTCAACGGATGCTGAATTTTGTGCATTATCCAGGAGCAAATTTTGTATTCCTTTTGAAGTGTCGTCTCCATCAATCTCTTCTTCACTATCATCACAATATATTTCAATATTGTCAAATTTGAGTCTCTCATAATGTTCCTCATCTGTTAGTCCATCAATCTTTTTATCATCAAACACAACATGCACAGATTCCATAACAATGTTGGTTCTTAGATTGTAGACCCTATAAGATTTTCCAGCTGAATAACCAACAAATATTCCTTCATCAGCCTTTGCATCAAACTTCCCTTTATGGTCAGATTGATTCCTTAGTATAAAACATTTACATCCAAAGACATGAAGAAAGTTTAGAGTTGGTTTTCTTTTCTTGAACAACTGATAAGGAGTCATGCCTTTAGCTTGATTGATCAGAGAAATATTTTGAGTGAAACAGGCACAATTAACAGCTTCAGCCCAAAAATATGTTGGTAACTTTGATTCTTCAAGCATTGTTCTGGCAGCCTCAATTAAAGATCTGTTCTTTCTTTCAACTACCCCATTTTGCTGAGGTGTTCTTGGAGCTGAGAACTCATGCATGATTCCATTTTCTTCACAGAACAGCCTTAATGTCAAATTCTTGAACTCAGTTCCATTGTCACTCCTGATGTTTCTTACTTTTAAGTCAGGATGATTATTGACTTGCCTGATGTGATTGATAATGATTTCACTTGCTTCATCCTTTGATCCAAGAAAACAGACCCATGTGAACTTTGAGAAATCATCTACAATCACTAAACAATATCTTTTTCTTGCTATTGACAATACATTGACTGGTCCAAACAAATCCATATGTAACAGCTGTAATGGTTCATCAATTGTTGTTTCAAGCTTCTTCTGAAATGATGCTTTCCTTTGTTTGCCTTTCTGACAAGCATCACACAGACCATCCCTTGAGAATTCAACAAGAGGAATTCCTCTTACTAAGTCCTTTTTGACTAGATCATTCATTGTCTTGAAATTCAAATGGGATAGCTTCTTGTGCCATAGCCAACTCTCAACTGAACTTGCTTTGCTGAAAAGACAAGTAATAGATTCTGCATCTGTAGAGTTGAAGTCAGCTAAGTACACATTTCCTTTTCTAACTCCAGTTAGAACCACTTTGTTGTCTTTCTTACTAGTGACAACACAGGCTTCAGAATTGAAGGAAACTGTATTCCCTCTATCACATAGTTGACTGATACTCAGTAAGTTGTGCTTGAGACCATCAACTAATGCAACTTCTTCAATGATGACATTCCTTGTTGAAATCAAGCCATATCCCATAGTAAACCCTTTGCTGTCATCTCCAAAGGTTATGCTGGGGCCAGCTCTCTCTTTAAACTCTGTGAGCAGGGAGAAATCTCCAGTCATGTGTCTTGAACAGCCACTGTCCAAGTACCATAGATTTCTTCTATTTTCCTGCACACCACAAAATCAATCAATTTGATTTTGGTACCCAAGTTTCCTTGGGTCCATTCTTGTTAGCCTTTCTCCTAGACTTCATTCCTCCTGCATCTTTAGACTTAGGTGAGTTTGAGTCAACCTTGGTCTTAGATGTGGTTGGTTGAGGTGTAGGGTTAGTCACAACATTATCCAGCACATTTATAGTATTATTAGGCATGGATTGTGCATACATGTTATTCCACATTGGCATATTGTATGGCAATTGAGGCATACTGAATGCAGCAAGATAAGAATTGTTAAAATATGGCATGTTTGCAAAATGTGCATAAGGATTTTGTTGAGACATAACAGGCAGAGCATGTAGAGGTGATACAGACATGTTAGGCATGGAAGAGGGTACAGTTATGGGAGATTTCTTAATAGATTTACAGTAAGCAGATAGATGATTAACACTACTACAATGCACACAGCTTTTTCTAGGAGCATACTTGTCAGGTGTGTAATTGTTATGTTTGTTAACTCCTACCTTCCCATTTCTGTTGGATTTCCTTTTGGATTCCTTTTTATCCTCAACCATCTTGAGCCTATTGTTTAACTGTTCTAAGGTCATGTGCCCTACATTCACCTTTCTGACATCTTTGGATGTGCTTGCTCCTTCTTTGACAAAGTTCTTTGAAGTTGAACCAAACTTTTTGTTGAGTTTCTTTAGATTTTCTCTTTTAGAAACATCTGCCTGTTTTAATTGAGGAACCTTCAACGGATGTTCCTTTTCTTCCTTCAACGGATAACTTTCATCATCCGTTGATTCCACATCCGTTGACAGTCCATCAATTAATTCCAGTTTCTTTTTATTTTTATCCCAGGCAGTTTCACAGAATGATTCAATTCCTTGGACTTTGGCAATTTGAGCACTTACATCCCTAGATGTTTTCCAGGCTTTAATCACCTCTTGCTCTTTCTCTAATTGATTGGAAAGTATTTCTACTTTCTTAATAGATTCAGCTAGTTCATTTTCAACAGATACACAATGCAGCTTAGTCTTTTCTAGGTCAATTAACTTATCTTCTAACACAGCATTTCTATTACTTAAAAACAGATTGTTCTCTTTAATCCTACTATTTTCTTTAGCAAGAGATTTAAGAGATACACGCAAATGATACAGTTCAGTAGACATGTCATTAAAAGCATCATTGCACTCTTCTTTAGTAAGCTGTGTTATATCAGTAGTAATTACCTGGTTGCTTGATGAACTAACTTCATTCTCCTCAGAATCAGCCATGAGAGCCAAGTTAACATATTCCATGTCTTCATCCTCTTCTTCTCCATCAGCTGCCCAGTCTTTTTCTTGAGTAATGAAAGCCCTTTCCTTCTGTTTGAGCAGATCAAAATATTTCTTTTTGTAATCTACTTGTTCAAATTTCTTCTTTTCAGAGGTTGGCTTTCTGCACTCACTTGCAAAGTGTCCACTCATACCACAATTAAAACACTTGAACTTGGATTTGTCCACCATGTTCTTATGGGGTTTAGTGGCTCTAGTGTTTTTCCTGAACTTCATCTTTGCAAATCTCCTGGACAGAAATGCAAGATGCTCATCAATACCATCAGAGTCATCTTGACTGGAGTTGTCTTCATTTTCAGCAACTTGCCCTTTACCCTTGTCTGATTCTGGATTTCTTACACCATCTTTGGAGCTTGATGTAGATCTCACAGTTTCTTTTCTGCATTCTTTCTCATTTTCAGCTACCAATGCAACTGAACCTCCTTTCTTTCTCCCCCTCTCCAATACCTCATCCTGTTCCAACTCTAGTTCATAAGTCTTCAAGATTCCATATAATCTTTCAAGAGTAAAGTCCTTATAATCTTGAGAGTTTCTTAAGGAAACAGTCATGGGTTTCCATTCCTTTGGTAAGGATCTCAAAAATTTAAGATTTGAATCCTTCACCTGGTACACTCTACCATACAGCTTCAGTCCATTCAACAGTTTTTGGAATCTATTGAATGTGTCATTTAAAGATTCATTTTCTTCAAAATGAAAGTGCTCATACTGTTGAATGAGAAGCTGCATTTTGTTCTCTCTTACTTGTTCTGTACCTTCACACAGCAGCTGAACTGTGTCCCAAACCTCTTTGGCAGTTGAACAATTTATCACATTATCAAACATATCCTTGTCAAGACCATTAAACAAAATGTTCATAGCCTTCTTATCCTTGTGGACTTCTTCTGTGTCTTCCATTGTCCATTCTGCTCTGGGTTTTGGAATGGATTGACCAACAGCAATTGTGGCCGTAGCAACTGTGGCTACTTTGTGGGGAATGTGAGGACCATTCTCAATGCAGTTTACATAACCTTCATCTTGGGAGAGTAGATGAAGGTGCATTTTCACCTTCCAGTGGTGATAACTGTCTTTGTCAAGAACTGGGATCTTTACTCCAATATCCTTCTTACTCATCTTTGTTAGATTCCAAGATCTTTAAACTCTTTGTGTGTCAAGAGCCTGCTCTGATACCAATTGTTATTCCTAGAAGACTAACAATGAGATTTACAGAAGGGGGGTTGAATGTAAATCTCAAAACTTTTTCAAGTTTTGAGCAGTTTATAAAGTTGTGTGTTCAAGAAGAACAAGTGTGTGAATTGCTTTAAGCTAATACAGACAGATATATATTCAAGCACAAATGTAAAGAACACAACAGACCTTAAAAACTTTTCTGGTGGATTTGTTGTTCCACCAGAGATGGTATATTAGAAAATCTGTGTTCAACAATGTTGATCACAGCTGCATCCTAGTACAAACTAGATGAATTTTCTCTCAAGATATTTCTTAACAGCTCTGGAAAAATTCTATCTAATTACTAGCTTCTTCTTGGTTCATATATATTACCAAGTGTACAAGTGAAAAACAATATAAAATTACAATAGTAAAATAAGTTCTTCACTTGCTTCTTTTCCTGTTCACTCAAGTACTTTGTTGACTATTGCAACTTTGTACAAAAGAAGAACGGCTGCTTTTTCTGTTGATCCTGAAATTCGGCTACCACATCTCAGTTTTCTCTGTCAACCCACGTGCCTCTGTTTGTAGGTACAACTACCACTTATCAACGGCTGATTAGCAGAACATCCGTTGAAGCTTTCATCCGTTGATGACTTCATCCGTTGAAGGATGTTATCCGTTGAAGCTTTCATCCGTTGATGCTCTCATCCGTTGAAGGATGTTATCCGTTGAAGCTTTCATCCGTTGATGCTCTCATCCGTTGAAGGATGTTATCCGTTGAAGCTTTCATCCGTTGATGCTCTCATCCGTTGAAGGATGTTATCCGTTGAAGCTTTAGAGACATCCGTTGAAGCTTAGCTTCTCATCCGTTGAAGGTCTTTTAAGTCATCCGTTGATACCACTTCATTTATACAAAATTACAAGGCATGAAATATTTACAATTGGCCTTCCTATCTGCATATCATCTAGTAGTCAACATGACTCATAGTTTCTCTCAACTTCTAAGAATTACAATTTTAAATACAGAGACTGAAATATGCTACAATACTAGACTTATTTCTAAGTAAAGCTACACCATCAACGGATAGCCAAAGTGGTCTTATCCGTTGAGGCTACAGACACTAAATTTCTACTTAAGTGTTTTGTTAAACATATCATCAAACTAATGCACATATATTCCTAACAGTTATTGTCTTGACATTGAGAAATAATCATACACTGGTGAGTAAGTGTTAATTGAACATAATTAGTCTGAGTCTCTGTGGGAACAAACTATAAATTATTCTATATTACTTGCGAACGCGTATACTTGTGTGAATTATTAGCGCGTGTTTTGTTCCTAACACAAATCAAGATCAGGAATTGAATGACCTTCTTGCAATACTAGGAGTGTCTCTTCAAAACAACTATATGGCCTGCAAGAAAGCTTTGGGCAAGAACATCAATTTCATAAAGGCAGGGGTGGTGAAAGTTGATAACTTCCGGGAGAAAAGGATTATCATGAACATCAATGATGGTGGCGTGGACATGTGTCTCCAGGTGACTCTTCCATATCTTCAAACTTTAAGAGCATTTGAACTGGATATAATGATTGACAGAGTGAATCCAGTTATTCAATAAGACACTCAACTTCTTCAAGAACTCAAAAAGGCACAAACAACAGCTTTTCCAAAAGCCTATCTATATCCACACAAAGGAGTATTTTATGTCTGTCCAATAAACAGTCAAGCAAGACATCTCATTGTTCCTAAATATTGTGTCAGATCAAACATAAGGTTGATCATGACATTGTAGTCTGATTTGAAGCACAAAATGAACAAGAAGCATGATGATGTTGAAATGATAAAAATCTTGGGCATATATCTCTTGAATCCTGACACCATGTTTCCAAATACTCAATACAACTTAAGAAATGACAAAGATGATGATAAGCAGAAGGATGACAATCAAAAACCTACTGGCTCAAATCCAAGTCAAATCTCCAAGGCAACTGGTAACAAGGAAAAGAAACAAGAAGAAAAGAAGGATGATGAGAAGAAGAGAAGAAGTGAGAGGAGAAGCCAGAAGAATCATGATGGCTAAGAACCACAACAACCCCTAATAATCCAAATAAAACTAGCTCAACCTTCAAAGTCAACCACCTCAATCATCAAACCACCTCTAACCTCTAAGCCCAAATTTCTATACAGACAAACTGCTAACTCTTTTCTAAAAATTCCAATCACCACAAGCCAAATATCTCTCAAGAAAATCACAGACCTACCTTCTGTCAAACCATCACACTAAACTCATTTCAAGTCTATTGGGAGAAAACCTAAGAAAGCTAAGCCTACTAAAAAAGTTGAAGTTACTGAAAGAGCCACCTGGAATTATTTCAAGCAGAATGATTTTCTACCCTTAAACTGGTGATGTTCAGATGAAGACTATTTTCAACAACTGCTTGAGGAAATAGTTAGAGTCTAGGTTGTCAATCTAAAGGAAGTGAGAATCTACTTTCAATATGGGTCCTTCACCTTTCTTGGCAGCAATTTAATGGACACTCTCTCTCCAACAGAAATCAAGAGAGTGATAAGTCTGTTGAAGGACAAGGACACTGCTACAAGAGCATGGAGATCAGTTGTAGCTGAATGGTTGATTTCAAGAGAGGAAAGAAGAGCAAGGAGTATAGCATAATATGAGGAGAAAAAGAGGAAGTATGATGAAGAGATTTAAATGTATATCAAAAGATCCGAAGAACTCAAAGCAAAATGGATGAGCAGAATCCCTAAAGATGGAAGATTTCTAAATGTAAAAGCTGGTTCATTTTCAAGATTCAGAATTAAAATATTAGATGGTTATCCAAAGCAAGACAGACTCAATTTGATAGAAGCTCTAACATGGACTCCAATCATAGAGGAACTTAAAATTCTTGTATATTTAAAAGACCTCATGAGAAAAGAATCAGAAGTTCCAATCTTTGTCTGATGCTTGTAAATACACAAACTCAAAATCATCTCATGTACAATTGCTGTAATTGTGTCAATTTTTATATTAGTCTTTTTTCCATAATAGCTTGGGGTTAGTCTTGTTAACAGGCATGAATTTGTGTTAAGCAATCTTCTCACAAATTGGGGGAGATTGTTGTGCAAGATATGCTTGTACTTTAACAAGACTAAGTCAAATTGACAACCTTAGTTAAGTTGTATTGTAATCTTAGTTTGCATTTTGTATTTGTAACATTTAAAGTCTGTAAAAATGATCAAGAGCATACTGGAGTCTTTTTCTTTAAACAGTATCATGCCTAAGAATTCTATCTGGAAGAAGATCAAGAAAATCATGCCTCAGAAGAATGATGAAGAAACTTGGAGTTGAATAAATTTGTTTTGAGAAAAATGTTTTAAGTCAAGATCTCTACAAGTCACAGATTTAGTATTATAGAGAAGTCATTCGAGAACTCCAGAATGACATAGAGAACTCAGGAAAGCTACTAGAGAACTCAGAGATATCGACAAGCTAAATTGAAGACATGAAGATTGGAGATATCGACAAGTCATTTCTTCACTAGAGAACTCAGAGTTATCAACAAGTCAAAATTTATTAGAGAACCCTGAGTTATCGATAAGTCAAAATTCACTAGAGAACTCAGAGATATCGACAAGTCAAATTTGACTAGAAAACTCTGAGTTATCAACAAGTCAACAAGTCATTAGAGAACTCAGAGATATCGATAAGTCAAAGTGAATACATGAAGTGAGAGATCTCGACAAGCCAAATTCTCTTATAGAGAACTCAAAGATCTCTACAAGTCAAATCAACTATGGAGTATTAGAGATCTCGATAAGTCAATATACTTATCGAGATGTCAACATCTCTATATGCCTAATTGGAGATCTCGAGGTAAAATCTCAAAGTACAAACTGCAGACCAGTTCAATATCCAAGATTAACAATCAACAAACAATCCAACCATTTGGATTGAAAAGTCTACAAAAAATTGCTTGGAGAGTGTGCAAGATCAAGGGTGAAGATTAACTGATAAAGGAGGATCAAAATTAACATATTATGCAAAGATATGCCACGCCAAAAATGGAAGATATACTTTTCCTTAAATAGAATTATTAGTGACAGTTTACTAAAGTGAATAGCATATCTTATTATACACTGTGTAAACCAATAGTTAACTATCATATAAAGTTAACACTGGTCCTTTGTTAGTTGTAACAATTTAGAAAAGAAAATCTTGTATTTCTCTCAAGAAAGAAGCTAAGCTCTTTAACAACAAAGAGCCTAGAAATTTTGTAGCAAAACATTCTTAATTTTAATAAAAAATTAAGTGAGTTTTGAAATATCTGTGTTATTCATAGTTGCATGTTTAATTTCTGTTTTAACACATCTTACTACAAGATTTGATTTACTTTGTTCAAAACCAAAATAGTTCAAGACAAGCATAAAAATACTAAAACACATTCACCCCCCTCTGTGTGTAAATCATTACCTAACAATAGACAAAACCCACAATTAGCAAAAACAAATAGACAAAACACAAAAAGATTATTAACTATATATCGGATGAAAAAGAAGAACAATGACATCAACTATTGCATAATTTTGAAAATTCTAAACCACCGCAGCAATCGAGAGGAAGAAGCAAACATCAGTACATTGGCAAACAAAATACCAGCACCACGTCTCAAGTCGTTTAATTGAACAAAATAGTTTTGCATATTTTAGCTAACCTGCTTCAAAGTTTGTAGCAATTAAATTCCGTTTTTTAGGCCTATAACAACTCATATCATTCATTCAGGGAAAAAATATAAAAAAAATCACATGACTAACGTACATAATTTATGAGAAAACAATTATCAAGTATTAAGTGTCATAATTTATCACTGAAATTGTTAAACTCTAGTCCGCTTAAAAAGATACAAGAATTATCCCCGAAATTCTAATTTCTAATAACTCTAAATTAGTGCTATAGAAATCGAGTACACATCATCTCAGATGACAATAAACATATAAAGAAAACATGTCCGTGTACATATGCATCACATCACATTTTTATGGTGGGTAAAAATATCTCCGAAAATTTCAAAGATTACTATATATTTTTAATTATTGATGCATGCAATGACTAATAATCAAGGCCACTTGTGACACTGAACTAAAATGACATAATAAGTTATCTCAAACTACACACCAGATAGGATTTGCAAAGTACGAAATAACACAGTGGTGTTTTTATAAATTACAGCATATATACATCATAATTTTATAATCAACATCCTAATAGAATTACAAGAAACATACCTTGTCCAGAAGTCCAACAAAGGAAGAGATGTGCAAAATCATTAGTCGTCACAGCTTGCATCCTACTACATCTCAATTCAAAAATAAGATTTATTTAAAAAAATTAGGCTTCACTATTTACCCCCAATTTAAAATTAAATCGAACTCACTACTTACCCACTTAATAATCGGGCGCATTACTTATCAAATTTAGCTTACCCACATACCAATTGAGCTTTCAAGTTTAAAAGAGGAAGGATTCAATAAGATTGTAACACCAAGATCGAAGCTGTAAGTCACAATTGAAGTCCCATATCGAAATCCTAAATCATATGAGAACCCCAAATTAAAAAAACAGAGTGAGCTAAAAAATTAAATTAAAGAAGAAATCTTACCCATTTCTAAGAATAACATCACCCAAATATGAAAGAGGGAGAGAATCAGAAGAGGGAAAATGAGAGAGTGGGGAGACAAGGGAATGATTTTGTTTTAGTACTCTTTTTCTTGAACTTTTGCAATGAGCGGGATAATATGCCGCCTTAAAATTTTCATTTGATTATTATTAACTTTATATTATTTTTAATGGTAAAAGTGATTAGATTTATATTTAAAAATTACTTTTTTTGATTTGTTGAAAAATATTTTATATGACTTTTTTTGAAAAAATATAGTAAAAATATTAAATTAAAATGATTTTTTTTCTAATTTTTTGAAATAATAAAATATATAAATCTTAAAATCTATACAGTTGGATTATCAAGATTGTTTTAATAAAACTGAAATGACAGTTGCTGAAGAAACACTAAAACCGGAAGCGAAACGCTATGCCGGGACGGGGAGAATTTTGAAGTCCCAATCATATCACTAGTTAACTATTAAAATTACAAATCAAATAATGTTTATTCTTTATGAAATATTTGAAATATTACTAGAATGTGTAGATCTTGACATCTATAGAATTAGATCGTTGAGAACTATTTTTGGAAAAGAAAAATTATTATTTAATACCATATCAACCACCGGAGAAAAAAATTCAACTAATTTAAAATCTCAACACCATCGTGTTTGTGTTTTTTGAAAGGAAAATATGAGATAAATACGGTCCAGTCCACATCATTTGTAGAAGAGACAAATTGTCTAATCCAACAAGTCATATCACAGTTTTAGGTTGTAAACAGGTCCATAACAATCTTCGATGGCTCTCCGAATGGACCTAGAAAGTGATAAATAGGTCAAGGAAAAGGCATGTGGGCATTCCAGACTTAAAGGGAGTCATAAGACCAGGAGGGATTCCAGCATGGTTCAAGGGGGAGCCATACCACACAATCAGGTGACAGATTCAATACATGTCGAGCCCGATGTGTGAAGGAAAAATTGTTGGGAGTTGTCCCCGGTTGTTTGTGGGAAGGGCAGATTGCTAATTTATAAGCAACTAGTTAACTCCAATAGTAGGAGACCTTTTGGGATGTGCCCAAACACAAATTTGTGCGTCATCGGCCCATAAAGAACAATATAATACTAATATGTAGTGAGGTCTGCTTAGCAAACCTCCATTAGTATGAGTTCTTTTGGGATATGCCCAAAAATAAATATATGCGGGCTCGGCCTAAAACGGATAATATCATACAGATGTGGATTTAGCCAGCTTAGAAATCCCAAGTGGTATCAAAACTATGATTTAACGGTTCCATGCAATCTCAAGTGGGCTTCCAGAAATGGAACTAGGAAGCGGAAAAAAGGCTCCCTAGGATGAGTTTAAGGGGGAGGCAGATGAGCCTTTGAGCATGGGCACACGGGAGGCAGATTTCCAGAAGAATTCCAATATGGGTCAATTGGTAGCCAGGTTGCACATTCAGGTGGCGGATCCAACAGGTGTCGAGCCCAATATGTGAATGGGGAGATTGTTAGGAGTTGTTCTATATCATTTGTAGGAGGGGCAAATTACTATTATATAAGCAGCCAAATAACTGCGTTAGTATGAAGTTTTTTAGGAGTGGACCAAAAATAAACCCGTGTTGACTCAACCCATATTGGACAATATCATAATAATATGGAGTTAGGCAGTTATCTCTATTTGGCAAGTCCAACACTGTTGACTTCATTTTCTGATGGATGGAGTAGCAGTTTCAGTAACGAAACATATATTCAGTGTTACCATTTTTAAGTCAAAAATAGATAATGATACCATTCATATATCCAAAACGAGACCTTTAAAATTTCAAACCAAATAAATTTATATTTTCTAAAACATTTGGAAATATATTAAATATATGCATCTTGACATCCATATCGTTGAATCTTCAAGAAAATTCTTTAAAAAATTAAAATACCAATTCGGGATGAAACACTAGTTCGAAGTATTAGTCAAAATAAGTAGTTGAATGTTAGAATGCCAACTTAATAAAAACAATATTGAATATTTTGGGACATTACTAACATATACAGATCTTGACATCGATACATTTAGATTTTTGAAAAATATATTAAAAAAATCGAAACATCAAAAAAGGAGGTAGCACTAATTAGAAACAGTAACTAATCAATTGTATTAAAAATGGGATTATAAAACTTATTTAAACTTACACAGATGCTTACAAAAAATTACTAGCCCTAATAGCAAATTAGTTGTGTTAAATATACTTTTAGTTTGATTAGAAAAAAAAGCCACAATTCATTATTTTGGAAGAGAAGACTAAAAAAATAATATTTTAACTTTACCAATGAATTAGTAACAAAAATGATTTTAACTGATCTAAAATAGTAACAGTTTAGTATGACCGATCTATTATTACAACAAACTACCAACATAATTACCAATGAGTAGTGTTGTTGGTAGAGCGTTAGTAATTTCTTGGTAAACCGTTGTTGTTTCGTTACTACTTCGTTAGTACTAATCTATTGCAAATCCTTGGGTATTTTTGTCGGTAAATCTGGGCGGGAGATTTGGCGCTTATTAATCCCACCTGATATTTTCATTGGCAAAACATTAGTTGTCGAAACGTTACCTATCTGTTATAATATTGTCAGCTTTTTAATATTTTGACATATGTTAGTAATATGTTAGTAATTGGCAACATATAATTTTCTATTGGTAATTTTTGTTGGTAAAATTGGGAATTCTTGTAGTGAGCTAGGTAAACCCCACAGGCTCACGCAATAGCCTGCAAATCATGTGAATCAAGGTAAACCGACAGACTCTGACTCAGGAGGCATAATCATAAATTCTCCTCCTGTAGGATTCAAATTTGTGACCAAGAGGATAGTTATCCCCTCTCTAACCAACTGAACAAACCATTGCGGGCTAGTTTACATGCTTTAGATGAGCTCTATTAGTTTTTATTTTGACCGGGAGTTTTTTTTGACAAATATGACTTATAAACTTACAAATTAGTATCTGTTCTCGTAAATTTTTGGGTGAGCGGGTATCTAATGCAGGACCTGGGATTTATATGATATAAACATTTCAACTAGGGTTCAACCGTGCTCTAGGGTGAGCCAGGTTTAGTAGTGGGGTTGGGACCCAACCCAAACCAGGAGCAAGCCAATGGGGTGAGGCAGGCTCATAAGGAGAGCCGGGTTGAGGCTAGCCCAAGAGCAAGTCAACCTCCCAGCTAGAGTCCAACCCTGCTATTGGGTGAACCAGGCTCAATGGTGGAATCGGGTCTCAGCTCAATCCAGGAACAAGCGAATGGGATGGACCAGGCTCATAAGGAGAGCGGGGTTCGGGCCTAGTCCAGGAGTAAGTCAAACTCCCAGCTAGAGTCCAACCCTGTTCTAGAATGGGTCAGGCTCGGGAGATAAGCCAGGTCCATCCCAACCTAGGAACAAGCCAATCCATCAGCCCACTATGAAAGAGCACGTGGGACACAAGTTTGGGTTAAAAGATACATATTATTGAACCGGGTAAAAACCAAACTAAAATTAAAAGATTATTTGTTAGTCGTTATATTATATTGGTCTCAGACCAAACTAATATAATATAACATATTCAACTGGGCTAAAAGCAAATTAAATATACTTAGTTAAATGTGGCAGTAGATATGACAAGGTCTATAACAAAATAACCTTTAGTATTAATGATCATAAAATTAAAAATTAAATCAAAATAAAATGGATTCGTATATAATGATTTGAGTAAAACAAAATTAGATTGCACCTAATTTGTTGATAGATACTCCCTCAGTCCCGACCAATTGTTATCATTTCTGAAAGAGTGTCCGACACACATTTTACGATGAATATAAAGTATAGATTTATAAAAAAAATTAAAAAAATTCTATTTCTGAATAAAAATATAATGTTTAAAATTTTATTCAGAAAAAGATTTTTTTTAAAAATTATAGAACCATACTTTTTATTCATCTTAAAATGCGTGCCGGACACTCTCTTAGAAACGATAATAATTGGGAGGGATGGAGGGAATATGATGTAGGATTAAAATGATGGGTGATACGAGGATCAAAGTGTTTCTAATTGTCGGGATTTTAAAAGTTCGAAAATCAATCTGGAATTTACATAATCATGGATATTGAAAGTTTGGTTGTTGGTTCTCTGGTCATTTAATTCAGAGCCGTCAGATCAAATCGATGAGAACCGTTACATATAATTTTAAAAATTATTATTGAAGTGATATCAGGTTAAAATCCCAACAGCAATATATTATAATTATATTTAACATAAAATACTTTAATTATTAAATTAACATTCATAATATAATTACATAAATATAAATAGAATTAAATGTATTTAGTATAACGGTCCAAGTGTCGGAGAACGAATCAACGGAACCAACTTTTGGAAACTCTCCCTCGGGCGATTCACGTAAGCGTTAGCATCATCTTCAACTTTCCTGCACTGCTAATTCCTATCTACTACTACTACAAGATCAAGATCAAGGGCACTGACAATTCTTCATTTTACTTCTTCTAGGGATCCAGATCAAGTTTGTAACAAAATTGGAAAATGCATCTTGTTCATATAGCGGAACCAACTTTCTTTCGAATGGTTACTTTCTGTATTTACCGATCACACACATATATGTACTTGTTCATCATTACCCATTTCAAAGTGGATTTTAAAACTTCTTGCCCGATTAGTTGCAACTTGCGGGCGACCAAGTAACAAGTAACAAATAATTAGGTAAGTCCTATGTGAATAATATCATGGGCTTAGGTTTGTTTCGACTCTTTTCAGTTTAAGTGATTAGATTTTTTGTTTGTTTGAAGTGGGTATTGATTCTTGCGTATATGTGATATTGTTCTTTTCACTTTTTACGTATTTTGACATGCACACGCAAGCCGGGGTCTTTCGAGAAACAATCTCCTCATCCCGGAATGAAGGGAAGGATGCATACATCTTACCCTCTCAAGACCCTACGTTAAGCGGGAAATACTGGGTATGTTTGGTTTAATTCAAGCCTGAACAAAATAATATATATAATATTGAAGCAGACACAAAAAATTAGACTATTGAATCGATCTAAAATAAAATTAAAATCAAAAATAATTTATTGACAGGTATAATGGCCCCGGAATCAAAAAAATATATACTATTCATCTTAATTAAACAAAATTATAATATTTATACGGGGTCAATAAAACTGTAGTTAGTTGAATTTGCTGGATCGAGTTAAAACAAAATAATATATACTATTTACATGATTAAAAAAAATTAAACTATTGAACCGGGTAAAAGAAAATCAGAATTGAAAAATTATTTGTTGGTCGATATAATGAAATTAGACAAAGACAAAATAATGTATAATACTCATTGGGGTTAAAATAAAATAATATTTAACCGGGACTAAAAGAAAATTAAAAATAAACGAAATATAATTACTTAGATTTGGTTGATTTAACGAGTTTATATCATGGGTTTTATGATATGTCTATAATATCTATACTATTTAAAATAAAAATAATAAAATAACAATTACTTAAATTAACCGTGTAATCTTTGCATCGCATATGTTATAGGCTAGTTGGAGATAATTTGTAGACCTGGATTATATTGTATGCATGGTATTTTTGTAGGTCGGTATTCTATTTTTGAATCTCTTGAATAATAAGAATATGTTTTTAATCTCATAAATGTTGATTCAAATCTTAATTTTATAAATTATGAAATGATTTTTACTCAGTTATGTCCCACCCAATTTTTTCATTAAATTTCATCACAGATATTAAGAACAAATGTAAATTTATAAAAAAAATTAAGAAAAGTGAGTAAAATGTTGTGATCAATTAATATTTAATGTACAAAGTCGATATAGTGAATTTGAATAATTTTTATATCCTACAAGTTTAATATTTAGGAAACTTTTGCATGTCCCGCTCATTTTTTACGGTTTCCTTTTTTGATATGTTCCTCTCATTTTTTACATTGCAAAAGTTTTCTAAAATATTAAACTTGATCATATATCGACTCAATATATTATATGCATAATATATTATACATATAATATATATATATACGTACTATAACAAAAGTACTTTTATATTTTTTAGCGTTTTTGATCATATACTTTTGAGTAATTGGCAGTTTGTAACCCACTTTTATTTTCATTTTTGCGATTTGGGTCTACATTATTTTCTCTGTCAACATGCACCCCATAAAAATTAATTTCGCTTCTATTTGCACCCCAATGATGACTTTCCATCCAAGATAACCGTTAACTTTAACGGAAGCGGGGGCATTTCAGTAAATTACTAATTAAAATAGACGAAAATAAGAGTAATTGACACTTTGTAACCCATTTCTTTCGAAGTTTTTTCAATTCGGGTCTATATTATGTTTCCTTGCAAGTTGCACCTTTAACTTTGAATTTCGCTTTGTTTTATATCCCTGGACCGTTTTAATTTTTATATTAGGGGTAAAATCGGAATTTTTTGGTCTACAAGAACAAATCACCGGATCTTTTGATTTTTCAATCCAAACCTACAAATAAATACATGAATCCATTACAAATAACAAGTAAAAACTAATCCATTACAAATAACAAGTAAAAACTACCAGTAATATCAAATTTTATGAAAAATGCCCAGAAATCAAACCACCAATTCGAAATATGAATCCTATTATCGAGTTTAATTTTTATTTTAGCGGATATGAATCGGCATATTAAATATTCGATCCTGGATTTGATCTGATAAAAAAAATCTAATTATAAATGGAGCAAATATTTAATAGGCCGGTCCATATTCGCTAAATAAAAAATTAAACTCGATTCTAGGATTCTTATTTCGAATTGGGGGTTTGATTTTCGGACATTTTTCATGAAATTTGATATTACAAATATCTTTTGCTTGTTATTTGCAAATGGGGCTAAGCATTCGGTCGGTTTGGTCCAAAACCACACCGAACCGAATAGACCGAAAAACTGAATTATCATTTTTTTTCTTGGATCGAACCAGACTGAAATTTTATTATGGACCGGACCGTACCAACCAAACCCAAATAATTCGATTCGGCCCGGTTTTGGATCAAACGGACTGAGTTTTTTTTAAAAAAGAAAATTTTATTAAAAATTTCAAACCAAAAAATATGAAATCTAAAATATAATTAAAGTAAGGTGATATGTAGAGTTCTATTAGTGTACGAGTATAATTACAAATTAAAAACTATGATTATAATTTTTAGATATATGTAAATATATAATATAAAATTATAGTATTTATGATTTGGTCTATTCGGTCTATTCGGTCCGGACCGAAATATTTTTTAAAAGAATCGGTCCAAGCCGAATTTTATTACGGTCTATTTGGTCCAGACCGAATAGAACGAATTTCTGAAAAATCAGGACCGAACTGAATTAGTACAGTTCGGTTCGGTTTTTCGGTTCGATTTGCTCAGCCCTATTTACAATCGATTCATGTATTTATTTGTTGGTTTCGACTGGGAAATCTAAGGATCCGGCGATTTGTTCTTGGAAACCAGAAAGTTTTGATTTTAACCCTGATATAAAAGTTAAAAACGGTCCGGGGTGCAAAACAAAGCGAAATTCAAAGTTAAAGGTACAACTTGCAAGGAAACATAATATAAACCCGAATTGAAAAAACGCCCAAAGAAATGGGTTACAAAGTGCCAAATACTCTTATTTTCTTCTGCTTTAATTAGTAATTTACTGAAATGCCCCCGATTCCATTAAAGTTAACGGTCAACATGGATGGAAAGTCGTCAATGAGGTGCAAATAGAAGCGAAATTAATTTTATGGGGTGTAAGTTGACAGAGAAAATAATATAGACCCAAATCGCAAAAATGAAAATAAAAGTGGGTTACAAACTGCCAATTACTCTATACTTTTTTAATATAATTATTAGAATTCTATTATAATTATACTTATTGATTTCTAAGCAACACCCACACTATCCTAATTCCATATATGAATATAGATATGGTAACAGGCTATTATTTGAAAATATATTATTTTTATCTATTTTGATTTAGTATAGTTAGTATAATTCTATTTTTATTATATTTCTTGATTTCTAAGTATCACTCATGTATTTTTCTTTAAATTTTATATGACTTATAATATTACATGTATTATTTTACGCATTTTTTTAATTACAATTCTTATAATGATTTCAACTCAGTAATCATATTCCTCATATGACTCAATATATTTTAGTGGAATAATAAAAAAAATTAAATCATATTATAACTATAATCTTTTTATTTATTATAATTAGTAACATTTATTAATAAGTGAAACACTTTTTTAAGTGATACTTACTTTGGTTTCACCTCATTTTGATTTCATTAATTTTTTATTTCACCCCTTTTTGAATTTCATTATACCTCTGAATGTAAAATTTTTATTTTACTTCTATATGACTTATAATATTATATATATTAGTTTACCGACCGCTTTTTAATTGTAATTCTTATATTACTTTCAATTTGGTAATCATATTTCCACTATGATTCAATAGTATATTTTAATGAAATAATATTTTTTTTGAAATCGTACAATAATTATAATTTTTTTATCATAATCATAACACAAATATAGTACCTATAAGAGAAACCTCTTTTTAAATGGTACCAAATTTTAAATCATCTTATTTTTATTTAAGATATATTTTGGTTTCACTTCAATCATCATATTTTTGATACAACTCTATTTTATTTTATTTTTGATGAAATATAGCTAAATTGTTGAAATTGTATTGTAATTATTCCTATTTTTATTTCAGCTTGATAATCCTATTTCCGATATGACTCTATATAACTCTATAGTATTTTTTAATGATATAATAAAATTAATGAAATTATATTATTATAATCTTTTTTATTATAATTCTAATGCAAATAATGTATTTATCACATGTATATTATAATTTTTTTTTACTTTTCGTAAAATAATTATAAAGAAAAATAAAATTAACAATAACATTAATTCCAGATTTGTTCTTACTTCAATTTCACCTCTATATTCATATATTTTGTACAGTTTTAAATTGATTTTCAGTAAATTAATATGATTATTAGAATTTAAATTATAATTATAATTTTTTTAATAATCAATTATACAATAATAAATGATAAATTTAGATTATAATGGTGATTTATAATAGAGTAAATAGCAATTTGCACACCTTAGCAATATGCATTTTGAATTGGTTCCATATTATTAATCTTGGTAGTTTACACCTTAAATTTTAATTGGCGCTTCGATTTGCACCCCTTCCATCCAAATTGACCGTTACCTTAGTTTGGGCAGGGGTAAAATCGGAAAGTTTTATTTAAATTTAGTTAATGACAGTATGCACCCCATAGTTTTAAAATTCTAACAGATTGCATTTTAACAAATACTCCTACTTTAAAAATAACTATTTATAAAATATTTATTTCTACAATATAGTAGCTAATATTTTTTTTATTTGAAAAATGGTAAAATATATACATTTTAAAAAATATATAGAAGTAAATTTTTTTTCTTGTCTTTTATATACATGCAATATTAGTTTACGAAAATCTTGTAAAATCAGTTTTCATTACTTTTTTATCCTCGTAATATCTATACTCTTTTATTAATTTTTAAAAATAGGGGTATAACTACGAATTGTCCTTTGATTTTTTTTAATAAATTGGTCATATGACCACTACTAAATAAACTACATAGACTATGAAAGATGATAAAATACTAATACTAATACTAAAATTAAGTCTTGGATTCTAGGAACCAAAGACTTACACGTGACCCACTACTTGACATACTTTAACAAAAAAACCTAATACTTGACGAAGATGGAGGCCTTCTTCATGAGAAGGCACTAAAACCTGCCCCCTAGTGTTGATTAGGATATTATGAGATGAGAAAAGTCTTACTTAACGCATATGGAGGCCTTCTTCATGAGAAGGCATTAAAACATGTCCCCTAGTGTTGATTAGGATATTATGAGTTGAGAAAAGTCTGAATTGTTTTAGTTGATGATTATTGTTGGAGAATTTCAATCTAATACTAATATATTATCTATATTTAACAATAAAATAATAAAAAAAATCAGATGATAAAAAAAATTAGTTTACTTCCAAATATTCCTAAAAATACGTGTACTTTATAGCATTTTTCAAATAAGTAAAATATTAGCTACTATATCTTATAAATAGTTATTTTAAAATATTAAGATTTGTTAAAAAGGGTTATATTTTTATAAATTAAAATGCAATATGTAAAAAAATTAAAAGTACGGGGTGCATTCTGTCATAAACTAATCTTAAATAAAAATTTCCGATTTTACCCCTGCCCAAACTAACAGTAATGGTCAATTTGGACGGAAGCGTGCAAATTGAAGTGCCAATTAAAATTTAAGGTGCAAAGTGTCAAGATTAATAATATGGAATCAATTCGAAAAAATGCCCATTACTAAGGGGTGCAAATTGTTATTTACTCTTTATAATAAGAAAATGCACGGACTACCCACTTTTTTTTGAAAGCAAAGAAATTTAATTAAAGAGGAAGATCATTCAGTACAGTCTCCACCAAATGGGTTGGAGGAGATGAGAAAATAATGAAGCAATATAACAATCAGGGTATTTTAGCTAGGCTAAGAGCCACCTTGTTGGCTTGCTTCCTTATATGTTTAACAGTAACTGAGGGTAGGTTTTGCTGCAGTATTCGGCATTGGCCAATGATGTGCCCCACTTCCAACAAATTTGTGCCTCCATCATGAAGAGCTCTGTATGTAAGCAAGGAGTCTGTTTCCACCACAATAGTCTTATCCTGGTAGCTTATCAACCATGACAGCGCCTCTCGGACCCCAATACACTCAACTTCAAAAACAGTTGCTGGGCGAGGAAGAGTCATACTTCGCCCTTCAATAAAACTCCCCTTATGGTCTCGAATAACCATCCCAACAGAGAATGTAGCAGCTTCCTGAATAAATGAGGCATCAACATTGAGCTTGAGAGTCCCCTTCTTAGGAGGTTTCCACCTTTTTCCTTCCGTGACTAAAGCGCCTGTCCTTGGTAAGTGCATATGCGGTTTCTGTCTAGCTGTTTTCCACTCACTCAGTATATTAAAGCTATTCTCCATTACAATAGCTGGGTTCACCACCTGATTTTTCAACACTTTCTTATTACGCCAGAACCAGATACCCCACAATACTGTACAGATGTTGATTACATCCTCCTATTTTGACATTTCCAGTTTATTAAGCACCCACTAAGGAGCTGACTCCACAATATGCATATCATATACCAGGTTTTTCGTCTGCTAACAGTTGCTTGCAAACGGACAATCAGAGAAAAGATGTAACAAATGTTCAACATCCGCATTACACATTGGACAAATCATGGGGAGTGACACACCTTTATTTCTAAGTCTGATTCGCACAGGAATGTTGTCACGGCAAAGTCTCTAGATGAATATTTTTTTTGTGAGGGATAGATAGCCTCCAAAGTCGACTCCACCCAGGTGACTGAATACTCCGCAGGTTATTTGTACCGTGATCTTGCCATACTCTGTACCCTGTCTTCACATTATATAAGCCATGGTAGACCGGGACCATACTATTCTATCATCAACTGATTGTTGCGGCACACTCGTAGCTAGAATAGCATTGGCATCACCATCACTGAATAACCCTCGAATCTTTTCGACATCCCAGAACTTAGTTCCTGGATGAAACAACTCTGCAACTTTCTCATCCCTCCCCTCATACATTTGTAACTTGTCCACCTTATGATCTGCCTTCTGAGCTAGCCAAGGATCTCGAGTTTCCACCACTGACTGCCCATCACCAATAACCCACCGAAATCCATGTACCAGAAGCTCCTTTGCCTGCCAGATACTAGTCCATAAAGCTTCCTTTCACTCCTTTCCTGGCTTCCAACATATACATATTTGGGAAATATTTCTCTTTGAGAATGCGAGATACTAACAAATCCGGATGCTGGATACATTTTCAGATGTGTTTACCTAATAGTGCCACATTATAACCATGCAAACTTTTAAACCCAAGACCCCCTCTGCATTTAGCACCACTCATTTCAGCCCAAGACAGCCAGCGAATCCATTTGTTGTTACTTGATCCAGAATTCCACCAATAGGCATTAAACATTCTTTCAATTTCCAGAAGTAGCGATTTAGGAAGAAGAAAATAGGTCATGCAATAAGAAGGCAAAGCTTGTGCCATATTTTTAATTAAAATCGTCTTTCCTGTTTTTGACATTGGTTTCTCTTTCCAGCCTTCAATTCTTTTAGTGACCCTCTCCTTTAGGAATCCAAACACTCTCTTCTTGGACCTCCCTATCAATGACGGAAGCCCCAGATAATTACTAACTGTGATATCCTTGTAAACCCCTAGAATTGCTGAAATTTCTTCTTGCTTACCTCGTCGCACATTTGAGCTAAAGAACACCCCTGACTTCAGAAAATTCACTGCCTGTCCTGAGGCTGTTGCATATCTGTCTAGAATATGTTTAATATGCGTAGCCTCTTCAACAGTAGCATTGAAAAAGAGGAAGCTATCATCTGCAAACAGCAGATGAGTGATTTCGGGAGCATTTGGACTGATACGACAACCATGAATCTTTCCTTCCTCCACTGCACTGTCCAGTAAATTCGAAAGGCCTTCAACACAAAACAGAAACAAGTAAGGAGAGAGAGGATCTCCTTGCCTGATTCCTCTTCTCGGTGTGATCGGACCAACAGTCATACCATTGAAGCAAACCTTATAAGAAACCGTGGTAACACATCTCATAACCCAATTAATCCATTTGTTACAAAAACTCAGAGCTTGCATTCTTTGTTTTAGAAATTCCCAATCCACCCTGTCATACGCTTTACCGATATCAAGCTTTAAAGTTACCTCCCCTGTTTGACCCCTCGTTTTACCCCTCATATGATGGATAATTTCAAACGCCACTACCACATTATTGGTGATGCACCTTCCAGGAACAAAGGCCGACTGTTGCTCCGAAATAAGGCCGGGAAGAACTGATTTTAGTCTATTGGCGAGAACCTTGGCTAAAATCTTATATAAGACATTACACAGAGCTATAGGTCTTAGATCCTTTAAACAGCAAGCATTTTCCTTTTTCGGGATTAAAACAACATTGGTGCTATTTAAATCTGTCGGAAATGAATTATCTTGTAACCAACTTTTGCAGCATTCGAAGACTTCTTTACCTAGCACTTGCCAGAAATTTTGATAGAAGGCTGAGTTTAACCCGACAGGGCCAGATGCTTTATTAGGGTGCATCTGACTCATGGCAACTGTAAACGCATCAAAAGTCACATCAGCAACTAACTGCTCATTCTGTGCATGATTTATCACTCTAGGACTCCCTGCCAATTCCCACGTATTACTGTCCTCTGGAGCGGCAAAGACATTTCTAAAATACTCAAGCACCAACTCGAACATTCCTTCCTTATTGTCCAATCGAGATCCCTCATTCGTCATCAAGAAGTTGATACGTTTTGCTTTTCTCCTAGCAGTAGCACTTGCATGAAAGAACTTCGTGTTCTCGTCGCCATCTTTGAGCCAAAATTATTTCGCTCTTTGCTTCCAGTATAACTCCTCGTGTAAAATAATTTCATTAAGAAGCTCTTTTGCTGCAAATATTCCTTTACTCCCTGGTCATCACTTTTGTCACGAAGAGAATCAATCACCGCCTTCTGAATTTTGACTTTCTCTTTGAATTTATTGAAACAATTACGACCCCATTTCTGCATATACCCCGACACAGCCACTAGTTTTGGGAGAAGATGAGACGGAGGGAGATCCTCCCAATGCCTCGTTACGTCCTTAACAAACGATGGCTCTTTGAGCCACGTATTCTCAAATTTAAATCTGAACGACTTTTTAGGGATATCTACACTTAGTAAATCCAAGAGAATAGCCTCATGATCCGAGACAGCAGTAGTAACAAGAGTAAGTTTGCACAGGGGGAAAAGAGACCACCACCCTACTGTTGCGAAGGCTCTATCAAGTTTCTCTTGCACCCAGTTATCCTTCCCTCGGCTTTTTTCCCAAGTAAAACAACCGCCTTCTAAATCCATTTCGGACAATATAGTGTCATCCAGCGCATGTCTAAATCCTCTCATGAGATACTCCGGGTGAGGATGAACTCCTTTTTTATCCGTACTGTAAAGCAAGTCGTTAAAGTCTCCCATAATGCACCACGGAAGATTTGACAACTCTGAGAGCCTACGAATCAGATCCCAAGATTTTTTCCGATGAGATCGATCAGGGAAGCCATAAAACCCCGTCAACCTCCACTTCTGAATATTTTTTCAGAAAAAACTAAATCAATATGGTTCTGAGAATAACCACTTATACTACAATCAACAGAACTCTTCCAAAACATAGCAAGTCCACCACTCCTTCCACGACAATCTACTGAAAAGCATTGAGAAAAACCCAGCTTAATGCGGATTTCTTCGATCCTACTAGCTGCTGAAATAGTTTCTATAAGAAAGAGTACATCAAGACGACGATCTCTCACAAGATCGTTAAGAATTCGGACTGTACGATCTTTCCCAAGGCCCCTACAGTTCCAACTTAAGCAATTCATAATCCCTGGCTAGCTTGTTTAGCAAGCTTAGCCCATATAGTAGAAGAAGATTTAGTGCAATCCTCGGTAGAAAGCCCAGAATCTGATTTTATTGTATCAACCGGGTCCATAGTTACACTAAGTCCAGTTCTCTTTCTTTTCCTTTCCTCTATGTCTAGCCCATCCATCTCATGAAGTCCTGGCCCATTAGTATAGTTTAAAATATTATTTGTCGCTCCTTCGGTCGCCATAATTATCTCATTACTGTCAAATCCCTGATTTTTCGTGCTAACAACACATGTCTTCCTTTTTCGGTTTGGTTCTCCTTCGAAAGCGTAACGTCTGAGCTGTGACCACCCTGATTGTTATCCCTTCCGAGATTATCGCCCCACACCTCAGCCCCCTCATCCCGGAGCCACTTACTCCGCCCTTGCACCGCCCCTCTCCATAGTGGAGCTCTAAGCCAGCTTCCCCATTCATGTGAACTTCCTTCTACACCTCCTTCCCTTCTCTTCTTACAAAATCGTTCTGTATGAGTCAACATACCACAGACAAAACAGAATTCCCCAAGTTTCTCATATTTGCAGTTAACAATGCACTACTTCCTGTTTTTGCTGCAAATCTTCTTTTTCCTCTTCAGTGGAAGCCTTACGTCCACTTTGATCTTAATGCGCATATATTCCCTCCATATGCTGGTATTATTGTTCGGATCATACATCACAAATGAACTAAAAAAATTACCTAATTGTTTGCCAATAGCCTCCGACATGAAGCAACTTGGTAGATCATAGATTTGGATCCAGAAGTCCACTTTATTAAGGGGGACGTTGGTGGGATCTTCTCCGTCTGGGATACCTCTAGTGACTAGTAATGCATTACCAAAGGACCACGACCCATTATTCATCACCCACTGCATATCGTCTTTGTGATAAAACTGAAATAAGAACATGCCTGTTGTTAAAGATTTGATATTTATTCCCGCTGCTGGCCGCCATATATCAGCCATCTTGGATCTTATAGCTCGAACATTGATGTTCTTCTCCGTTAGGAACCTTCCCACCAAGCATAGTTCAAACTTGTTAACATGTTCATCAATCTCTTCATCAAACACCAGCTCTTCATTTTCCTCATTAGAAATGTCTAACTCCTCCAGTAATGCATCTAAACTTTCATCGTTAGCCATTGCAGAAATGCCTCTCACAAATCTAGAAAGAGAAGGAGAGAAACATCGAACCTCTCACAGAATCATGGAGAGAAAAATACGGGGACATGAAAGATTGGACTACCCCACTTTTAAAACTGAATGCCCGAAAATACATATTAGCGTGGAATAAAAGTTAAAATATCAACCAAATTATGTGTACTAATATTTTATTTGAACTATACACATGTTTCTAATGCGTGATCACTACAATTAAAATTTTGAGTTTGCTGAATATAAATGTTCAATATGCCTATCATATATTAAAAGAAAACTATAAAAACATGCATCTTCGATATATTTATGCATAGATATATACAAAATATATATTTTCGTGATGTATTACCTACATTCGTATTTAGTGAGTATTTTGGGCAATCTTTCCCACCACCGGATATTTTAGGTTGGGTTTTCTGAGTAAAAATTAGAAATTTTAACATAACATTCTTATTATTATGATTTTTAAAAATTATTTAAATAAATATCAACTAGTTATTTTTAAGACTAAAACCATGTTATTCATGTTTATTTTTAACTAAAGAGAATGTCGAAAAATACATATAGGTGGCTAATAAAAGTCCCAAACTTCCCGGATTACAATTCAAATCCATTTCAAAATGAACATTCCATGATTACATGTATTAATGATAGGCGCCGTTATGCGTACTAATTAACAAAATCCAGGCTATATTTATGTTGCTCTGAAATTTTTTAAAAATAGTGAGGGCTCATATTCAACCAAACTAACCTGCAACTATTTTTAGCAAATGCCAATCTGATCAACTTGTATGGATTCATGTTCCCTCTATATATTTATCCCTCGTCTCCTCCCAAACCATGCACAATTGTTTGTTCTGATATTTCGCTCTTCAATAAAAATTTTATTGTTGTGCAATATTGAGATCATATACAAATTAGTGCATGATGGAAAACTCAAAGTTGGTGTTTGTGATCTTAATCCTGATGTCTGCATTTGGTACATTGCGCGTCGCGTCTGATGCAGAACTGGGTGATTATCTGGGTAGCATGCTGGGCGGTTCCAGCGTTAATTGCATGGAGAAGATCTTGCCTTGCCAACCCTATTTGACGCCAGGGCCTGTGCCCCCTCCCGCGAACTGCTGCACTCCCATCAAGGAGCTTATTGCCAATGACACGAAATGCATTTGCGACACCTTTAACAATCCCTTGATCAGGGGGTCTCTTAATGTATCAATGGAAGACATCATGAAACTTCCAAAGGCCTGTAACACAACTTTTGATTTGGGTACCTGTAATAAATCAGGTAACTCCATCCTTCCCTTCAATCTCTTATTTCAAAAGATTATATCTTCGATAAGTTTTACTCCCCCAGTCCCGTCATTTCTACGAGAGTGTCCAACACGTGTTTCAAGATGGATAAAAAGAAATTTTTTATAATTTTTTTCAAAATTTTCCTTTTCTGAATTAAAATAGGATGTTTTAGCTTTTATTTATTAATTTTTTTTTAAAAAAAGTTAAGAATTATAATTTTTGTTCATCTTAAAACGCGTGTCGGACACTCTTCCAGAAACGATAACAATTGGAAGGGTTCTCGGTTCAGAATGTATTGTATTTGTTACGAAATTATCATGTTTTTGGTGAATAAATATGTTTGTTGTTACAGGTAGTAGTGCAACTACAGACTCAACTTCATCAGGTTCTGCTGCTAAAACAACGTCCCTGGATAGTAGTTCCACGCCTGATTCGAGTTCAGATTCCGACACCCCTCCGGATTCCGATTCCTCGCCGGATGCCGATTCAAAAGCAAGTGGAGCTAATGGAAATTTTTGCTTGTTGCCCGGACGTAAATATGTAATATCTCTAGCTTTCTTTGTGGTTTTCATTCTATCTGTATGATTAGTCTTAGGCCCCTGTAGCTTGGAGAAGACTACTTTCTGAAATTGGTACATTCATGTATGTTATTTAAAACTTTAATTGTCTGTGGCCTTGTAACTTGAGCTGCTATCAGAATATTATAAATATATAGACCTTTTTTGGTTTTTATTTCAAATATTTGTCGGAAAGTTTAAAAATATTGCATCTGAACATATCTCAGAGAAAACTTAAAAATTACCAATATTAGAATTTACTTGATCATCTTCCCCACATAAGTAATACAGAGTGTAAGGTGCTGGGATGGGTGCTTAATGAGAGATGAAACAAGAAAGATGTATGCCCAACTTGTTTGCATCTCCACAATTATTTTCAAAGTTTGGGGAAGTCATTGCTCCCCTTGCCATAATACCAACAGTAAAAGAAAATTAGAAGAAAAAAACGACGACAAACCAAAATGTAGAGTTTGCGAGAATTGGAAGAAAAGTGTTCATCTTAATATCGGTATATTAGGTTCTTGTATGCATCCTTATTCTGAGCGTAGTAATTTATTTCTGCCTGCAAAACAAAGTAAACAGAATCAGACCATACTAACAAAAATAATGCATCTCTGCCAGAAAAACAAAATACATAGAATCATGTCCTATCAACAAAATAATAATGCAGGGCATCAAGTCTGTAACCACATATATCTTAAAGAGTTGTTTAATTGACAGAAAATTATGTCCTTGAACTAAATTATTTTTCTTTCACTTTAAAGTGAGACATCAGTTATAATATTAGAAAACTAATATGGGGCAAGATTATTAATTTTAACTACTTGGTTTGATTGGGAAGAAAAAATCTTGTCACATGGACAATTAAATACTCCCCTCATAGTTGGCCGGTTGATGGTTTAAGCTGACTGGCTTTCTCACGAGGATATATCAATTCTGTATAGGACTTAAAAGATAAAAGTGACAAGTGACAAATGCAGACATTCAGAATTCAGAGCTTTAAAATTTACAGCATTGTTCCACCATCATTACTTGTTCTATCAGCAGGTCAAAATCCGGAATACTGCTGTATAACTGATTTCTCACATAATTGCATAATATACACTCAAGTGTCACAAAATAATGAATATAAAAGAGGAAAGTAAAAAAATAAGAGAATTTTAAAAAGAATGAACAAAATCAAAAGATACTGGAATAGAAGAATCCAAATTACTATATTAGTTCACTCAATCCCTGGAAAACATACTTAATGTATTTGAATAATACAATGACGACATGGGTATCTAAAGTAATTATAACTTTTATATAAAAAACTGACATCAGAATGAGAAGACCTCAGTATGAATATCATCTAAGCTTGCTCTAGTAGCTAATTTCTGGTACTTAAACTAAATATGCAGCTTCAATAGATTTCATGAATTTTTTATACTTTAAACTGCAGATATATATGTGATAAATTATTGAAAGTACCTTGCGAACCCCTTTCACAGCAAGCAAAAGCTTTTCACCAATCAACTTCTCTAGAGCACTGTCGTTTTCAAGAGCATCTACAGATTCTAAAAGAGACTTTGGCAGCCTCTGGAGTTTCCCTTCTTGAGGATCTTCGTCTGTTAATGAAAATAAAAAAGACAGTGAGGCAATTAATCAAAAAAGAATCATCCGGCCTTCATATTCCCACCACAAAGGAAAAATTTAGTTATAGCCCAGAGACTATTGTGCCCTTAGTTCCTTACTGATGGGTTCAGGAAGGTTGAGATGTCTTCGGAGGCCATCAATCCCAGAAGCAATTATGGAAGACAAGGCTAGATATGGATTTGCACACCCGTCAATTGCCTTGATCTCGAAGTTGCTCACAAATCCATCTGGAATTCCTGGTGGGCAAGCGGCTCTCAATGGAGCCTCTTTGTTTTCCTTTCCCCAACACAAGTATGCTCCACTCCACGTATGTGGTTGCAAACGATCATAACTATACCCAATGTAAAAGTTGAGCTTAACAAATGGAGCAACTAAAATTGAACTCATAAATATTCTTTACAAAAATTATTGATTTAAAGCAAAAGTAGAAATAAAAAATAAGACATTTTTTTTTAATTTTGTTGACATAAAGAATTTGTCAGATGCTTTGGGCAAAAGCTTTGAAATAAATGTGTGTACCAATGTATCAATCATTATTGATGGTTTTTGGCAAAGTCTGTAATGCACTGACACATAGGTTTCCAATAACAATACTGTTTACTTGAAGAATTTCATCTAGTTGAAGATGTTCAGACAGTAGAAATGTAACCTATTTGGGACTGGTGCTGTAAATGCCAATATTGAAGGTAGATGATCCAGGACTCCGGACATGAACTCCTCTCCAACCTTGGACATTCCGTAGCGAGAAGATTCATCAGATGCCATAAAAACATTCTTCCCATTCTGTGATAAACTGATATGCACATGTGAACCAGAGCCGATCTCCCCTAGTGCATACCTAGCCGGAAAAAAAATCAGACAATTGAATAATGTCAACTAATAAACACATTCTGAGATAAACATTTAGATTTAAAGCCTACTATAGATAGAGGTACTATAAGAAGAGACGGACAATTTGACACAGTAAAGGTTATCATCAGGATATGTGGATCTGATTTATTATGTATATATGAAAGCTAAAGTACAGACTACTGAATGAACCAAAATTCATCACTATATGGATAGTTGTCTGGAATTATCTGGGGGAGGTGAGAATCGAAGTCTAGAATATATCTAGCACTGGAAGCGCCTTCGCCACCTCTCATGCAATCCTTGATTTTCAAATACTTATTAATAGGATTACAGAATTAAAAAAAAAACGTTGACAACTTAGTTCGGAGTGAAGAAGTGAAAATTTAATGAAAAAACAAGCATTAAAAACAGCATATTCAAGGTTCTTTTCTTTCCCGGTATATGTTCTTCATGAGATCAGCGTTAAATACAGTTTTACTTTTCGAGGAAACCACAACTGATGACATAAGAAATACTGCTTTATATTGATTACAACTACACCAAGCAGGTCTAGACCTCAATTGTTAGTAATTAAGACAAACATCTATTAACTTACGAAAACTCAGTCACCTACTTTGGTACAAAAGTCGCCAACAGTCCATGTTTTCTTGCTACTGCCCTAATAGCTTCACGAGTAAAGATTAAGTTATCAGCAGCATCAGAACAGGCGGTGTACCCTGTTACAATTTCATATTGGCCATTTCCAGATTCTGCATGAAGCTAAAGACAAAAAAGTTAGGTAGGGCTGGATACCCAGATTGAGTTCACCTACGTATTAACTCGAACAGATGAACGTAACTGCCAAGAATTGACTTCCTGTGCTGGATAGCAGATACTAGGATCCTAAACATGTAGCAGACTAGTAGAACTGCTAAAAAACGCTATCAGACGTGCAGAATATGAATTTACACCAATGGAAAAAATCAAATAGTAACATGTAATTGTTTTAAGGTTTTAAAGTCAAGATGTCCCGGTATAATATTTCGAATGATTACCGGTAAAACTTAAACCTACATTGTCCCAACGAGGGAATTACTAATGCCACGATTGTATAAGTCGACGGGTGGGAAATTAATATTAAGCGACATCAAGTATTAGTTCAATCTGAGTATGGGTACAAGGCAACATAACACGAACCTCAATAGTCATCAGCATAGTGATTATTAAGATCACTCAAAGAGTAATGGAATCATGATCCTTTAGAAATTTTTGTAACAAGGTAGAAATCCTAACTTTGAGACATTGAGTGGACATTACGACTAGGAAGAGAGACAGATAAATCAGAAAACAGAGTTACTTTCAAGATTTAGACCTTAAGCCAACCTTGAACTGCCAATCTCCAGGATGCAGTAGTAATATATAAAAGAGAAACTAGACCTGTCACTGATTATTCTTATTAACCTAACAAGAAAAATAAAACGAACTAGGGAAAACCCTAGGCAGGCAGAAAAAAGAGGATCAGATCCCTCAACACAAGCAAAGTAGAAATTATATATGCTTTATTTCTATATTTGCTTCAATTCTGTATATATTGTATATTACCCTTTAGGTGGAAAATATAATTGTTCAAGTGTCCTGCTAGCAATTGGCGCCCCATGTATAATCAGTGAAATTGAACTTTGTTTCAGTAATATGCCTCGTATCTCAATGTTTAACAGTAACATTTTGAACCATTGTGGTTTTGTTGACTATATGACTTTCAAATATTTAATTTATGATTAGAAAAAAGAGCAATAGCATTGACCAGATATATATGCATAGATGCAAGCGATGTATCTATACAACCCAGTAAGACAATAAGTAATTTCTTTACCTGGTCCACGTGAATATTCAAGGATTCGAGCGCAGCTATAATTTCGTAAAGTATAGGGGCAGCAACATCAAATGCAGAAGTAGAGCAGTACGATGACGTGTCAAATGGTACCCATTCTTCTTTTCCCTCACTGCAAGACTCTTTTAATAATGAGAAATCATATAAATGAAACTTATAGCTCAAGATAACACAGGAAGCAGTTGGACAAATCACCTTGATGCTTTCTTCAAGAGAAAAAACTCACTTTCGAAACCAGCATTCACTTCCTAAAACATACAAGACAGATATTAAATGAATATAGACATCTTAACTTAAAGCTAATATTCAGGAGTTATCAGACACACCAAGTTAAATTCTTCTTTCAAAACTTTTAAAACACGTCGCAGTGCTTCCCTTGGACAATATTCCCATGCTTCACCTGGTCTAAGATACATGTCAGCCAAAACCATCTCTTCTTGTTTAGCCCTGTCGATGGAGGAAAATTAGAACCGGTTAAGTTTTGCTCAACATTTGATTAAAATACTTCACTCGACCAGGAAAATAAGTATAGTAACTAGATGTAGACCATCAAAGTACACTAGTGTACTTGCTACAAGTACTCAAGTAGATCTAGAATTTAAGTTCTTCACGTTACTAGTAGGATTTACAATCAAAAATCCTTTTGTGTGGCCTTTATTATATCTTTCTTTACTTTTACACCAGCTGCAATTTGGAAATTGAATTCAGGAGAATTATACTCATGAGCAATCTCAGTAGTTATGATGTAGTTGAATGGTAGTAGTGTCTGCATATGTATGATCAGGTACTATCCTTCTTATCCTATACTATTTTTAAGTTCATGATTCAATGTGCTTGCTTAAGTGCATGTTCTGTGAGTACCCGTCCTGCAACAAGTAAACGTGACCAATCTCAGTAAGCTCACAACACAATCATCTCATTTTCAGTATGTTAGTAATGTGTATGTCAAACCTCATTTACTGAAATGCATCATTGTTGGTACAGCCTAATAAATATTTCACTATTTATAACCGCAAATTTATCCAAGTTATGCATACACTTATTAAAATCAGCGGATCAATGGTTAATGTTGAAACTTTGATCCAACACCTTGGATATTATCTTCAAGCCAAGGTTAAAAAAGAGGAGACACTTAAACGAAATAATAAAAATACTGACATGCAACCCCCCATCCCCCCCCCAAAAAAAAAGCACACGCTCATATATTTTATACAGAGAGGGATGGTCGTAGGGGAAGAATAATGAAGAGAGAGGCTAAGAGTACAAGAATGAAACATAAAAAGAAATACCCCATACTGTTGGGGCTATAACAATCAGCCTGAATTGACATTGTACCATGGAATTCGGCGTTTTGTTGATAGATGAGGTAACAATCTGATTTCACCCACACCGCTCAAATCAGTCCCATCAGCAGGGCCATCAGCTGCTGAGGTCATTGCCATACTAGCAAAGGTTAAACCAAGACCATTAGTCTTCACAGAATCATGGAAGCGTTTTCTCTGAACAACCTGAAATTATAACGGTGTGCAATAAAAATTATTCATTAAGTTCACAACATGGTAACAAAAACATCTAGAAGCTATTTCTGTTACCTGTAGTCCACAATGGCAAAATCACCCCAATAAAACTTAAAACAAAAAATCATATGTAAAACTTTTGATGAATGAACTATGAAAGGACTAGCTAAGAACCAAAAAAGAAAGGCGGCCTATAAGTGATCTCTATGTTAAATCGTGAATTGTGATCCATATAAGAACTTTTTTTGTTCATTATAGATGATCGCTTAAATCATAAGAAGTGATTAGAGATGGAGAAGCAACCATTAACCAGACCCCATTCTTATGTAGATGTGGGAGTAGTTCTCTGATCTATCTATTCCTTACAGCAAGCACATTTGTGTACATAACTTATCAAAGATCAACTTGATTGAAAACAAAAGGAAGCGAAAGAAAGTATGTTTACTTCTATGTGTTGTTTCAAAGATCTAGTTCAAAAAAGCCACACCAACTATTAATATTATTTATGGCAAATGTTAAAACTAAGTTTTAGTGTTTTTGACAAAGTTGCCTATCTACTCTGGAGTGGCATATGTTCAACTACAAGCAAAATTACTTATTGGAATCTATTTTTCCTTCTCCAGCTGATACAAAGGCATATTCGTTAGCTTGCCTCTTCCATTCACATATGTTTGATTTTAACATTTATCATTCTTGCATGAGTATACATCTTCCGGATACAAGCAATTCCTCACTTTTCTTCTTCTACTATGTTTTCTTAGAACAAGTGCATCGACAAATTCCCATTTTACTTGGTAAATCGGATGCATTACATACACAACAGACAATGACACTATCCATTTATGTTCCCAAATGATAGAAAGATCAAAAACATAAAGACGGAAAAGTGACATACACGGCATCTGTGCTGTCCAGACGTATCTACCCAGATGATTCGAACAAAAGAGACATCTTGCTCTGAACTTTGGGCTGCTACCTTTAAAGAGTGAGGACATATACCATTTTCCAGATTGATGGGATTTACAGTCGCACTAAGATTGTAAAATTGTTTTGCATTACTTTCAGTGACGTCTGAGACTTCATTTGCTAGCTTTGAGGAGTGGTCAGATGCAATATTTTCTGAAATTACAAATTGTGCAGCAGCATCAAGCTTGTAAAATTGTTTTGCATTATCTGCAAATATGTCCTTAACTGCTTCAAGAGCTTCAGCAATTGATAAATCACCATCCGCACAGGCATCACGTAAGACCGAGAAAACAACTTTGCGTGCTTGCTTTGCGCCTACAAACAGTGACCCCAATAGTGTAAACCCTACTAATCTGGATACAGAACAAATTTTCACGAAATATAAAACCCACAGGGATAGAAGGTGGTGGGACATATTTCCAATAGAGGGTGTCACAGGAAAAAGAAGGAAGTCAAGAACATTTACATTTATGTAAAAGATTTAGCTCACCACTCTCAGGACAAGTGTATCAATTGCTTGTATTTTCTTTACACGCAGTAAATAATATCAGTACTACAGAAATGATGAGTATAGTTTTGATTTTACTGACCTAGGTAAAATGTTTCAGGAAATATGCAGCCATCTGTGCTGAACATCACCTGTGGAACACATTTTCTTATCTATTAATATGAAGAGAGAGAGAGAGAGAGAGAGAGAGAGAGAGAGAGAGAGAGAGAGAGAGAGAGAGAGAGAGAGAGAGAAAGAGAGCCTAAAAAGACACTGATGTACAGGCTTAATAATTTTTTTAAATATATAAACAAAGAACAAAAAGTAGCAAGATAGAAACTATCAAAATGTCATTTTAAATATCCAAGGAACTGACGTTGCCTAGAGTAACATTGCTATGCAGCATATCTGATAAAAAAATACAAACTGATGAAACTGTACTGGGGTTATAAATAGTAAATTTCTTTTAATTTTAAATTTTTCAATATTTCTATCCTGTTTCTCATTTTGACAAGGCAATAGGCAAGTCCTTTTACATTCAGAACCACCCAAGTGTTTGCCTTGATAGAAACCCTATCATACACAACCTAACAACATATAAGTTATCTAAAGATGTGTCATGTACTAAATGGAAAAACCATAACTGTGACTGTTACAGCTACACAGCCCAGACGGAAAGTTAATCGGTATCATGAAATATATGCCATAAATGATATCGGGCAGAGACAAGGCTGCTACGGTTTTGTAAATTTTCTCAAGTGTGAGCAACAAATATAGTACTTTGTCAAAACTGTGAGCAACATATGCCCATACCATATTTCACCATGTGGCCAAAAAATTCGAGAACACAGATACCCCAGGGATAGTGGATGTAGGTATCCCCATGATATGGGTAAAACCATATCATTTACTGAAAATAGTAATTAGTATTTGAATATGGCAGTTGTAGATTTCCGTTTTCGGTTTAGACTTTTAAAATTTAAATCATTGTTTTAACTGCTTGTCCCGCCAAGAGTAACTGGTTGGTGGAATAGGATTAGCGTGTGGTGTGGTTAGTGTGACTTAGGATATATAGATCTCAGGATTATGTGTAAAAGAAGTATGTGACGTTTTGTAAATATATCAAGACTTCTTCGCTTAACTCAGTTTCTTATTTCTCATCTATTTTTATCTATATTTGTTGTCTCCTCTATATTTTTATCTATATTTGTTGTCTCCTCTATATTTGTTACATGAACTGTAAAAGTTCACATCACCCAAGACAATAATGATGATGATAAAGATTATCATAATAATGTTATTATCCTGGACAAAGCAATCTATACCTAAACCAGAGGTGTATGTTAGGAAACATAATAAATAGGATAATTATTAAATCAGTTACAAATCTGAATAATTAGTGTGTGCATCAGTTATGGATTTCAAAGGGAGGATTTGGTGGGAATAATAATATTTTAGCTTTAATTTAGGGATTGTGAGTAGAGGTTGGGGTTATGAATAGGGAAGCCATTTATATGTTTGAGGGAGGAAGAAATAAGATTGACTTATGTGTGTTTGTGGAGAGTGGGTGGTCTCTCGAATACCACCTAGTTGTGTGTGCGTCAATAAAAGAATTCGTTTCTTTTTATATATATATCCAAAGAGCGGGCCTGGACAGGTTTCAACAGTGGTATCAGAGCACCTCTGTTCTTGGGGCAACGAAAAGTGCAAAATAAGTTGAAAATCGAATCGACGACTTCCAGGGAATTTTTTTTGTAAAGATGCAAGCAAAATTTTTGAAGTTGGATATTGAAAAGTTTCAAAATGACATTTCTTTTCTCAAAGAAGGTATGGTTATCATACTTACAAAAATGGACAGCTATAGTCGCAAGACTACTGGACCATCTCCGCCTGCTCGTGAAGATTCGCAAGGCTTGGAACAGGCCAAGAAGTCGGTCCACGAAATTGAGGAGAATCTGAATGGAATACAAGCGAATGATAGAGAGCTTAAATCAGATTTTCAAAAATTGATTTTGGAAAATTTCAAGAAGATGAAAGGGCTCGTCAGCAACCACCAATATTGGAGGTTTTAGGGCAGACTCCGTTAAATTCTAATAGTGGCAACAACAAAGAACAAGAGACTTGTTTGTTTGATGTCTCATCGCCTCCAAACTCATCCATGGACTCTTTATCACAAATACTTGAAATAGTCATATTCAAAGGCTTAAAACTTGAAGGTGGGTCGTTGAAGGCTGAAAGTTATTTTGACAATTATTTTGAATTAGTAAACCTCTCAACGCCAACTAAGAAGGTCTGGTCGGCTGTAGTATACTCTGTAGTATACTCGAGAAATGATCTTTTGTTCTTGGACTATTGCGGGGAATGTCAGCGACCTTCTTGTAACTGGGAGGAATTTAGAAAATTATTGGCGGAGAGCCAGGGGTTCTCGATTAGAAAGAAAAGGAAAAAGAAAGAATGAAACTATTTTCTCATTTGAACCTTGAGGACAAGGTTCAAGTTTGGGCGGCCGGTAATGTTAGGAAACATAATAAATAGGATAATTATTAAATCAGTTACAAATCTGAATAATTAGTTTGTGCATCAGTTATGGATTTCAAAGGGAGGATTTGGTGGGAATAATAATATTTTAGCTTTAATTTAGGGATTGTGAGTAGAGGTTGGGGTTATAAATAGGGAAGCCATTTATATGTTTGAGGGAGGAAGAAATAAGATTGACTTATGTGTGTTTGTGGAGAGTGGGTGGTCTCTCGAATACCACCTAGTTGTGTGTGCGTGTGTTTATCAATAAAAGAATTCGTTTCTTTTTATATATATATATCCAAAGAGCGGGCCTGGACAGGTCCTAACAGTGTATTCAGTATGTATTTCCATTAGAATGCTACTTTTATCAGGGTCCGCATAGTAAGCTAGAAGGAAGGAGCCTTGTCCCCCAACAGCGGATAGAAGTTTCTACAGTTTCGGTAAGTAGGTATTATATATGCTCATTTAGATCTGCCGTACCTTTTTAATAGGAGCTAGTTCCAGAAGTTCTTTAACTGAGGTTATCATACCATGAACGCTTAGTTTCGGGACTGCCAGCCCAAAATCAAGGTACACCTAACATTTAGGAGATTGCTCACATGAAGATACGTACAATTTGAAAGTCAAAATTATAATAAATAGTGAAAGGGAACACTATCAATTAAATTTTGTATCAAGCTCTAATGTACCTGACTGTAAACAGAGGCTAGATAAGATGCTTCCTTTGAGAACGGGTAGGATGCATGTAAAAGAACTATTCGAGACTTGCTGTATCTTTTGTCCTCAAGAACACTACGGAGGTGAAGTGGATTGCAAAGCCTCAGGTCCAAATCCTTGTCTCCAAACCTGGTAGGAATAACAAATAGATTGAGAGGAAGTACTGGTTCAAAAAACATCCTCCAGATTTTTCTTACGAGGGAGCTCGTGCACTAGGTGTCTAGGTGCAGCCTTATTTTAGTATTTTCAGAAGACAAATATGAAATAAAGCAATTTTTCTCTAAGTAATCATAGACGAGTGAACAAAGTAGCCAGTATACTATTCTTACCCTGTGTGTATCTGCATCGGCAAGTCAAAAGAAAGTGCTACTTCCAGGCTCCGCAGAAATATAAAATCAATTAAGTGCTTATTCATGATGTGTACAGGAGTTCCCGCTGGTAAGAAAGAATGATTGTTCAGGGATATTTCCACTAATATGAAATTTAGACCGTAAAATGCAGGGGGGTTACTCACCATGAAGAACATCAGCAAGACCCTCCTCTGCCTCCTCTCGTCTGACATCTGTATTTATTTTAAGGCCACTGCGGTATGCAGCTATGCTTTTCAGACCGAAAACTTTATCCGCGAGCGTAACGAAAGGGATAAGGAAACCAATCGAGAATAATATTTTTGCCTAGATAATGTTTAAGGTATGTTTCCTAGTAAAAAATAGCGTAGCATAGTAATTAAATTGAAAGGATATGAATTCAACTTCCCCAAAAAAATTCTCGTAAATGTATCCAGAGTCCATATTATTCCATCAGCACTTCCCTAGAAATTTCCGAAAGACAAAAGATACTTTAGATAAAATGATACATGAGCACTTGTGATTTGTGACATTCTGCTGAAGGATGAATTTATATAATACAGATTCTTGAAGAGTACTATTTTTACATAACAAAAATCTCATACATAATACAATTGAAATCAAGTATTCATTCTCTTCCAATTCTGTGACTTTATATGCTTATAAAAAACAAAACAAAACTTCTCTTAGTTGTAGTGTTGGGCCAAAAACATAGAGACAAGTAGACTACAGACCATCATACACATGATGCGTGTAAACAAATTCTCTTATGTATCACATAAGAACTATGTAAATTGGACTAGAAGATGAAAAGTATCTTACATCATCGAGGATCTGCTCAGCTAGACGTTCAATTCTTAATATTCTACCAGTATAAGGTACATATTTGCAATGCCACTCAATATCTAGCTTTTGGTCGGCTTCAAGGCCATCGTCAATGAGTAAGGTGGAAATCCTTGCAGCTTGGAAGCACTTCGCACTGATTCTTTCCAATCCAGTAGTATTTCGGTAGTATTGAACACCATGCAAAGATGACTCCGAGCCATACAATTCACTAATATCCTTCAGGCATCTCTGCAATTTGCAAATTTTCTCTAAGAAAACCTTAGACATTATTTAACAAAACTTGAACCACGAACTATAACTCTTTTCTTTTTTCCGCTAAACTATAACTCTTTTTCAACAAATTAACTCTTTGAACATCAAACATAGAATTTAAAGAATTATCGTGTCACACCCCATCCTAATAAATAAATAAGTTGAAAGAAGTTGCCATTAACATTTAAAAAATCAGGAATGTGTGCTGTTACCAATAGTTTCGACAAGTTGTCAAAAAAACATGAAAAGACTATACTGTAAGGCGCGTGTTGCATGAGTTCATCTATAATAATGCTGAAGAGTTTCAAGAGTGTTGGTGCAGTGGTTGAGCTCGTGTCCCCCTTCGGGAGGTCGAGAGGTCACGAGTTCGACTCTTTGCATGTGCATGTGTGATTAATTATAAAAAAAAAAGAGTTTCAAGAGGTTTAAGTTTAAAATAAGTTTAAAATTTCTGCTATAGAAGACATTCTTATATACTCGAGAGCAATCCGGCTTAAGAACTTCACTAATGAGCATTTAAATTGCAGCACAACAATGTTTCAATATATTAAATTGAATAATGAGCATTTAAATTGCAGCACAACAAATGTTTCAATATATTAAATTGAATGCAGAGCATTTCAAAATAAAATACAATTAAGCATTAAAATGAGAACCTATCATTCCAAATCACCATGACTTAACAATTAAATTAACAGAGCTTGAGAGAGATAGGGAGAGAGAGAGAGAGAGAGAGAGAGAGAGCTTGAGAGAAACAGAGAGAGCGAGAGAGCTTGAGAGAAACAGAGAGAGAGAGAGCTTGAGAGAAACAGAGAGAGAGAGAGAGAGAGAGAGACGGAGAGGGAGAGAGAGAGAGAGAGGACCTTAAAACTAAGAGTGTGAGGTGCGAAAGACAAAGCGTCACCGGTGGCTTCAGAAAAGCAATTGAGAAAAGGAACGGTGGAGTTGAGTGCAACTATGTTGTGGGCGTGTGCATCAACTAACTCCACTTTCTCTACTGCTTCTCTCAGTTCTGCATATTTGTCTTCCATTGTTTCCTCTTCAATACTCAACAACAGATTCAAAACAGTTATACTCTCTATTTCTTTTAACTGCCCTTTATTTTTACACCAATTCATAAAACATTTATAGTCATACTTTGAAGTTTGAACGGAAATGTAAAAAAAGAAGGTGTATTAAATCCAGATTTTAAATGATTTTTTTTATTTTAAAGGATTTTTTTGGATTCTTGAAATCAAGAGATATTTAATTCCGATTTTAAAAAATTCTTTGAAATATGATGTTATTTAATATAGATTGCAAAAAATCTTTTAAAATCTGAATATATTCAATTTGAATTTTAAAAAGTCTACCGAAAAATCTGGCGGTATTCAATTTGGATTTTTAAAAATCCATCAAAATATGATGGTATTCAAAAATCCATGATTTTTTTTATTTGAAAAAGTTGTGGATTTTAATGGATTTGCTAGTTCGTTTTAAATTTTTTGAAATCTATTAAAAATACATGAGATTTTGAAGGATTTGTGAAAAACTTCACATAATCAACAAGACTCTGCAAGATTTTTCCATCAACTCCGTTAAAATCCATCAACAATTAAAATCAACGAAAATCTTCCAAAATTAATGGATTATTATCAATCTTTTAAAATCTGAAATGAATACACTCTAGGAATAAATCTCTCAATTACTTGAATTTTACTATAATTAAAACATTTTTAAAATGTTATCTTCTTGATGACATGTCATTATTTCTCTAGCATTATTCGGATCAAGAAATATTTCGTTTATCAACTCAAGGATATGACTACAGCGATTACGTTTACAAAATTAATATGGTCAAAGATTTCGAAGATCTTCCGCATTCTTTTAACAAAAATCAAATATACTTTGATTTATGGGTCCGTTTGGCTGCTGAGAATAAGTTATCTATTCGCTTATAAGCTCGTAAGTACTTGTTGAGGAGTGTTTGTCAAGCCAATTTATAAGTCGAATTTATAAGTTATAAGTTGATAAGTTGAATGTTAGTAACGACGTACTTTTCTCAACTTATTTTGATTTTTCACTTTTTTATTAACTTTTGTTTTAAAATTTATGTTTTTATATTTCTTTCTAATTTGAAATTTACGAATTAAGATAATTATATTTAAAATTTATTTGTTTTAGCTCAGTTAAGTAAAAAATTCTGACATTTAAATTTAAAATTTAAATATTTAACTTTGAGATGCATTAATAAAAAGTTTTTTATCATGACCTTTAAATCTCTTTTTTCTAATTATATTATACAAAATGATTAAAGAGGAATTAATAAAAATACTAGTTTTTTAAGTTTGTTTACAATTTTACTGTATTTTGAAAATAATCGTAAAAAACAGTTTGTAACTAAAAACCTTTTACAATTTTTGAATAATGAGTGAAATTGCATCTGAGATGCATCCTGGTTGCGTGTGATACTTTTGCAAATTTTTTTTGAGAAATCATGTTTTCCAAATAAAAATTTTAAAAACGTATGTTTGTAAGAATAACTTTAAAACAGTATTTTTCAGGAAAAGCTCATGATTAAATTTATTATTCAATACAATTAAATAAATGATTATAAATAAAATTTGTCATCATAAATGCGTGAGAAATACTAAATTAAAATTCTCACGTTTCCACTTTGATAAGGAAGCAGTCCAATATTTCTCTTCATTCCAATTCTGTGAATAAACAACCCAAAAACAACTTTTATTACCTGCAAGTCTGCAACATCAAAAAATATTCATTTATCATTTCAGTTTATAATTACTGTATCTAATTTTTACAGAATGTTTGGAGTCGTTTAGTTCACCGAATTCTAAAATCGGGTATGAGTTTTAATCATTTCAAGTTCATACTTGGTGTTTAGTTCAGAAAAAAAAATTAATACTCATTTCTCGTTTCATATCAATGTTAGGGGTAGGTATGAGAGAACGGTATGAAAATCAACTTTTTAACTACTATTTTAATTTATATTTAAGCATTTAAATGTAATTGTTTAATACCAAAATAAATCTGTGAACCAAAAATATATTAAAATAATAATAAAATAATAAATTAAAATTATTGACTTGAAATATATTAAATTCAAAAGGTTCATTTCAACATGTTATGCCCAAAAATTGGTATAAACTTTGTTAAGGATAAAATTAGATAGAATAATCAAAATTAAGAGATGAATGCCTGAAATCTGGGAGAAGATAAAGGAAGTTTCCATCCTGAGAGAGAAAAGGGCGTGCCCTATAAATCAGGGGAGGCGCACTCTATGATTATGGAGGTTGATCAAGTTTGTGATAAATGAGGGCGCATCCTTAATATGAGAAGAAGGCGCGTCCGGTTATGAAGAAAAGGATGAGGAAGGATGTGTTAGCTCCTCACTTATGATAGATTTTAGGGAGCGCCCTATGTAAGTAATATATCTGGGAAAGAACTTCAACATGAATACTTGAACAGGTTCTTTGGAGGATTCGAGGAAGATGGAGATAATTATTACTAACATATTTGCTTCATGTATTCTATTGAAGAACTCCTTCTTGTATTGCATCAACAAGAAGGTGGTGTCCGTGGTCAGAGACCTCCAGGGGTATACCTGGACGGAAGGCTTCCCCCTGTAGTCAATGAGTGTCCTCATTGGGGATGTGGGGTAAATTCTGGTGTGTGCTTTGGGAGCTCTGTCTCTGTAGTCAATGGGTGTCCTCATTGGGAGACTTTAGAATATCCTGCACTTTGCACCCAAAAGTTTGAGATCATTTGTCCTGTAATCTGGTAGGGGCTCCTTATCGGGGGACAATGATGCGTCCAATATTTGAAGTGAACCACGCCTATACTTGCGTCCACGGACTAGAGAAACAGCTGGTAGCGGAGGGTTATTCTTGGCCAGGGAGATGCCTTATCCGTGAAGTTTTGAAGCCGCGAACGATCCTTGGACCTTTGTGGTTGGGCCTCATCGGCGGACATATCCTTTTTTGTCCACTACTCATCTTCTCATATATACTACTTTTCTATCTCTTTTTTTGTGAGTTCCTGACTCGTGTCTTCTCTAGTTCTCTCTCTATCGAGTATGTTTTACTTAGTTTCTATCAATTTAAAGACATATCCAGCCAGTCATGAAATTGTTATTAAACTAATGATAGATTGGAGATCTGGTTGTTATTTATATAATATGAACGTATGTATGTATATGCGTCAGTTTAAATTTTTTACTTCAATCTTCTTTCATTTTTTAAGAGTGATCGTAGAGATACTGAAATTGATTTTTAGTTGCTTTTTTGTCATGGATTTCTATTTGCTTGTAATTTGAGAATAATTTGCTTGTTCACTCTAGCTCGGATCGTGTTAAAGCAACCCGTTTGTAATTCGTGTCAGACCAGGTCGGGTTCGGGTTTAATTATTTCAACTCATTTTGGGTCGTGTCGGTTTCGGCTAGACTTAAAAATTAGACCGGGTACAGTCGACCCGATACGAACCCGACCCATTACCCAAAATTGCTGGAGCTCTCTTCGTAAGATCATATCCTTAATTAATTAGCCCTTTCAGATTAATTACGATATCAATAAATAATTTGGATTTCAGGCCTTATTAATTGGGCTTAATTTTTGGCCCATACTTGCTTTAATTAATACAATATTAATTATGTCTCTAGGATTTTTTTGGACCCATATAATTTTTAAAAATCATCACATTTCTTAAAAAAACATTTGTTGAAAAGTATACAGTTTTCCTGAATGTCAAACAAATACAGAAAAATCAGAAAGAAAATCAAATTAAGTCAAACATCAGCACAAATAACATTGTTTTTGGAAATATTTTTCTAATAATATTATTTTTGGAGAAATGCTACGTACCCAAAATTAGATCCCAGAATAGTTAAAAAGTGTGTCACATAGCATATTCTGATAGGTCCTCGTTAGGGTTGTAATTCAGACCAAACGAGTTGAGTTTCATTGAGTCGAGCCGAGTTAATCGAGTCGAGTTCGAGTAGATATTTAGGCTCAATTAGTTAAACGAGTTAGCTTTGGGTCGTGTCGGTTTCGGCTAGACTTAAAAATTAGACCGGGTACAGTCGACCCGATACGAACCCGACCCATTACCCAAAATTGCTGGAGCTCTCTTCGTAAGATCATATCCTTAATTAATTAGCCCTTTCAGATTAATTACGATATCAATAAATAATTTGGATTTCAGGCCTTATTAATTGGGCTTAATTTTTGGCCCATACTTGCTTTAATTAATACAATATTAATTATGTCTCTAGGATTTTTTTGGACCCATATAATTTTTAAAAATCATCACATTTCTTAAAAAAAACATTTGTTGAAAAGTATACAGTTTTCCTGAATGTCAAACAAATACAGAAAAATCAGAAAGAAAATCAAATTAAGTCAAACATCAGCAGAAATAACATTGTTTTTGGAAATATTTTTCTAATAATATTATTTTTGGAGAAATGCTACGTACCCAAAATTAGATCCCAGAATAGTTAAAAAGTGTGTCACATAGCATATTCTGATAGGTCCTCGTTAGGGTTGTAATTCAGACCAAACGAGTTGAGTTTCATTGAGTCGAGCCGAGTTAATCGAGTCGAGTCGAGCTAACTCGTTTAACTAATTGAGCCTAAATATCTACTCGAACTCGACTCTTTTAATTTCACGAGTCGAGCAAACAAGCCGGTTTTCACGAGTCGGGTGAGTCTTCTCGTTCAATTTTACACTTAATTGAGTATAAACCTCTAACCGAATTCGTTTAGTTTATTTTCACGAGTTGAGTCAGTTAATTAAACAAGACAGAACCTTTACCCGAATAGTTTGTTTAGTTAACGAGCCAAATTAAGCCCACTTAAACGAGTTCGAGCCGGACGAGCTCGCGAGCCGCCGGACGAGCTCGTGAGCCGCCCGACTCGAATTCCAGCTCTAGTCATCATACAATTCATAAGATGGACTCAAGCGTTCATATAAAACTGATCAATTAAAATAGTATAACATGATATATCATTCCTCTCACATTATTTTATAACTAGTTTTTGTATCCAATTTTCTTTTCCTGATCTTGTTCAACTACGGATAGGGATGGCAATCGGGTCGGTCGAAACGGGTTTAGCAAAAACCAAACCCGAGCACGATTATTTTTGCCAAACCCGAATCCGAACCCGAACCCGAACCCGACAAAACTCGAACCACTAAACCCGAACCCGATTTCGGTTCAGGTTCGGTTCAGATTCGGGTTTGTAGATCACTATCAAATTGTACCTTAATTTGCACAAACTCTAGTGAAAAATTATTAGGATCTGGTTTGAGCAAATTGCTCATAAATATTACGATTTTGAAATTTTTGGGATTAAGTTAGAGGGTTTTGAGAAGACAATGGATAATATACCTCTATGAATAAAATTGTTGCTGAAATAATGCAACAATCTTTGACCTTTAGTATACTTGTAGTGAAAATACTGCTAAAAACATATTTAAACAATTTTAATGCAATAGTTTGTAAAAAGTATGTTTTTTTAATACTAATATTAGTTATATATTATATTATTACTTATAAAATATAAAATATTATTTATATATTAACACCGGTTTCGGATCGGGTTCGTGTTCGGGTCGGAACGGAACAAGTTTCGGGTTTTCGGGTCGTGTTCGAAACGGTATGCCTTAAAACCAAATCCGACCCGAAAATGGTTCGGGTTTAAAAATCAAACCCGAACCCGAACCCAAACCCGAAATATTCGGGTTCGGTAAAAACCGATCGGATCGATACGGATCGGGTATCCATCGTTTCGGTACAAATTGTCATCCCTAGTTCCGGAGGCGCACAAAAAGGTCTATTGAACAAAAAGAGATGCCAATTGAAGTCGTGAAACTAACCCCTGCATTTGTCGTAATATACTCCCCCGTTATTTGTGTGAGCGTACATAGAGGACTAAAAAGGATGCACAATCATTTTTGTTTAAGAATTTTAAATCTACTTAATTAACACCATTTTCCATTTAAAACCTTAATAAATTGTACACTTCATTTCTCTCTCATCCTCTGTTTTCTCAAGATTTGCTGCTTTCTGTTATCCATGGCTTCCAAAAGTCAACAGCTACACATAATCTTGATACCATTCTTAGCCCAGAGCCATATTATTCCAATACTAGACTTTGCTAAAATCCTATCTCAACGTGACCTGATCATAACTATTGTCTCCACGCCTGTTAACTCCAGCTCAATTCAGTCCATAATTGATCATGCAACATTTTCTAGCCATGCCAAAATTAATTTAGTCACGGTACCCTTTCCGTCGACACACGTAGGCCTCCCGGAAGGTTGCGAGAACATGGACACTCTGCCTTCACCTGATATGGCCACACAACTTTTTGCTGGCTGTGAAATGTTACAAGAACCGATTTTAGAGTTACTGTCGAATTTTCAGATACGGCCTAATGCTATTATTTCTTCGAATGCTCTGCCTTGGACCGGTAATGTTGCATGTAGTTTAGGGATTCCTAGGTATGCATTTCAGACTATTTGTTGTTTTTCTATGTTGATATCGTATAATGTTGGACGTATGAATGTTGGCCAGACTGTTATGTCGGATTCAGAACCTTTTGAGGTTCAAAATATGCCTGATAAGATTGTGATAACAAGATCACAGATGCCACGAAGGGATTCGAAGAAAGGAGGGGTGGATATTAGGAAGGTTATTGAACAAATGGCGGAGGCTGAGCGTTTAACAAGAGGGATTGTTGTGAATAGTTTTGAAGATATGGAGCCTAAGTATGTGGAAGCATTGAAGAATATGGGGAAGAAGATTTGGTGTATCGGTCCAGTGTCGTTGTGCAATCAAGATATGTCGGATAAGATGGACAGAGGTGGTAAAAAAGGGTCGATTGATGGAAATGTGTGCTTGAAATGGCTTGATTCAATGGCACCAAAATCTGTTATTTATGCTTGTTTTGGGAGCATTGGTCGGATACCATCAGCTCAAGTTATTGAAACTGGATTGGGATTAGAAGCCTCAAATCGTCCGTTTATCTGGATTATAAGAAGAAAGGATGTTTCTAACCAAGTAGAGAAATGGTTAGAAGATGAAAAATTCGAGGAAAGAGTCAAGAGAAGAGGCCTAATCATCCGAGGATGGGCGCCTCAAATTGTGATATTATCCCATCCTTCAGTTGGAGGATTTATAACGCATTGCGGATGGAATTCAACACTGGAAGCAATTTGTGCAGGGGTGCCTATGATAACTTGGCCCATGTTTGCAGAACAGTTTTACAACGAAAAACTTGTGGTCAATGTGCTCAAAATTGGTGTTAGAGTTGGGGCTGAGATTGCAGTGAAGATGGAACTAGAAGATGAGGACAAAGTGTTTGTTAGCAGTTTGCAAGTGAAGGAGGCTATAGAGAACCTGATGAATGATGAAGAGAAAATAAAAAGAGCTGCAGAGCTTAGGCAGTTAGCAATAAAAGCCACAAATGATGGAGGATCTTCTTTCTTGAACATTACTGCATTGATCCAAGATATCATGGAACAAACCAACTTGTAATGACAATGACATATGTACCAATCTAAGTTGTGTTATTTTTACAGTTCTTAATAATGTTCCACAGATCACAACACAAGTGTGTATTTAGTTTACTATTCACCAATAAAAAAGTTTACTGCTTACCCTTGCATTCACATAAATTTCAACATTTTTACTTGCCAAATTATCAACGCCAGTCGCCAGGTGATTTCACAAAACAAATTTTAATAACCAATTTGATGCATCTACAGCTATTTTCAGCTATTAGTCAATGGGTTAGGTGGGAAATAATTGGTTATTCATCACAACAACTCCACTTGCAAATAGTCCATAAGAATCGGACAACACTTGAGAAGGACATCACAAGATTAATGAGGAGAAGAAAATCAAATTTCTGTTAGAATATAAGATCCCGGAAAGGTAAGTCTTGAATCCGTAGGGGGGGGGGGAATCTCTCTACTTCAATGTGATTTTATTTATTTTTTACAAGGAATTTATCGGCACTGATTGATGATTTTTTTTACCATGCATGTTAATGCCAGTAAATGTCTAATTTCTGGCAAGAATCTTGCAGGGACAGTTGAGAGTCTTGAGACTGCAGGAAAGATGAAGATTCCCAGGCTTTTCTTTGATGGTAAGGAATGCTTTTTATTTTCATGCACTCAGCATATTCAAATTTTACAAGCAGTTCGACCTTGTTTATTCTCAATAGTTTATTCTCTGTAGTTTGATGGTAAGGAGCTTGTTTGTCAGCTTCACCAGCATAAGTTGGCGAAAGCACAGTTACTCGAGGCTTTTAAGGCGATTCACATGATGTGTGGAGGAAGATGACTGAGGTGGAGTCAATAGCTGATGAGATTATAGTGGATACTTATGAAGAATTGGAGTCTAAGTATGTGAATGAGTATAAAAGAATCAAAGGTGTTAAAGTTTGGTGCATTGGCCCGATTACATCTTACAGTAAGTTGTACTTGGACAATGCTGAATGTGAATGATGCAACTCTGTGGCTTCTCCAAAGAGAAAAATATTGTGCTTCAAGTGGCTTGATTTGTGAGAACCAGACTCTTTGAAATTAAATTAGGCTTTGAAGCCAAAAACAAGCCCTTTATATGGGTAATAGGGAGGAGAAAAATCACAAGAAGAGAAAAGGGGAGGCTTTTGCAAAGAATGCGCACCTCAATTACTAAAATTATCACATTCTTTGATTTGAGGGTTCCCAACTCACTGCAGCTCGAATTGAACTCTTGAAGGAGTGTCAGCGGGAAGCCTTTATAGCATGTCGTTTGTCCATGAACAGTTTACTAATTAGAAGCTGGTGGTGCAACTATTGCAGACAGGAGTTTGAGTCGAAGCAGAAAGCTGCCCCGGGGAATGGTATAAGCTTGATGTGATACATTAAGAAAGTTATAAAACTGTAATCAGATATAAGTATCAGTGATTTAGTTTCAGTTATCAAAGTAAAAATCTGATTTTACCAAGCCTGTTTCTGATTTCCAATATAAGTGCATATAGGTGGAGACTATGTTTAATCATTTACCTCAATATCCTGAAAAGTCCAAATACCACAACATTAACATCTCATCCTATTCCCAGTTGTGTGGCCATAATAACATCACTAGTATAATTTTGTCTACCCCTCCAAAGTTCTATGACTTGCCTCTTTTTCCACTTCAAAACAAGTAGCAATGTAAGCAACATTATGGAGACTTATTGCTTCAAATTGTTTCTTTCACAAACTAGAAAACCAGCAAATTAAGTTAAAATTTGCTTGTAATTGTCATGGCTGATCTAGCTAAGGATCTTCATTTTGTCTTGTTTCCTCTGATGGCCCAAGGTCATATCATCCCCATGGTGGATATTGCAAGATTATTGGCGCAACGTAGAGCTATTGTCACCATCATCACTACACCAGCTAATGCAATCCGGTTTAAGGCAATTGTTGCTCGCTCAAATCATGCTGGTCATGACATCCGCGTATCTGAACTCTTTTTCCCAAGTGAAGAAGTTGGATTGCCAAAAGGGTGTGAAAACTTTGACATGTTGTCAACTCCGTTACTTTCTAATCATTTTTTTGCAGCAATTAGTATGCTACAAGAACCATTTGAATCTTTATTAAGAGATTTACAACCACCAGCAAATTGCCTAATTTCTGATAAATGTTTTCCATGGACTACCAAGATTGCTCACAAGTGTCACATACCAAGACTTGTTTTTCATGGTCCATGTTGCTTTTCTATCTTATTATCATATACTATATTTGGTTCCAATATTCTTGATGAAGTTGCCTCAGATTCAGAAAAGTTTGTTGTGCCTGGCCTACCTGATAACATTGAACTAACAGGGACTAAGGTTTCTACCATGTTAAATCCTCGAGTGTCTCCGCTAATGAAAGAATTTTATGGGGAACTTGTTCAATCTGAAAAGGAAGCAGACGGAGTTGTGGCAAATACATTTGAGGAATTAGAGCCATGGTATGTGAAAGAGTATGCAAGGGTCATGGGCACGAAAGTCTGGTGCATTGGCCCTGTTTCACTCTACAACAAAGACACCTTGGACAAGGTTGAGAGAGGTAACAAGGCTTCTATAAATGAACATGATTGCTTAAATTGGCTTGGCATGCAAAAGCCTTGCTCTGTGGTTTATGTTTGTTTGGGAAGCTTATCAAGGCTATCAACTTCTCAGTTAATAGAGCTTGGACTAGGACTACTAGAATCAAACAGACCCTTCATTTGGTGCATACGATACCAGACTGAAGAGTTCGACAAATGGTTACTAGAAGAAGGATATGAAGAAAGGATCAAAGGAAAAGGACTAATAATCAAGGGCTGGGCACCACAAGTACTGATCCTGTCACACCAAGCCATAGGAGGATTCTTAACACATTGTGGTTGGAACTCGACACTCGAAGGCATCTGTGCTGGAGTTCAACTGCTGACTTGGCCTTTTTTTGCTGAGCAGTTTGTGAATGAGGAAATGGTAGTGAAAATTCTGAAGATTGGAGTGAAGGTTGGTGTGGAGCTTCCTGTTGTGTTTGGAGAGGAAGAGAAAGTTGGAGTGGTAGCAAAAAAAGAAGATATTACAAGTGTAATAAAAAAATTTATGAATGAAGATGAGGAAACAGAAGATAGAAGAATGAAAGCTAGAAAGCTAGGTACAATGGCCAGAAAGGCAATGGAGAAAGATGGTTCTTCTCATGTTAACATGACACTGCTGGTTCAAGCCATAGCAGAAAAATAGTGGTGGCAGGAAATTTTCTGCCTCAAGTGAAATTTTTTTCCAGCTTTTTTCTGTTTTTTTATAAATGCATATTAATTAGTTTATATTTATCTAATATATATATATAGTATAATACTAATGAAAGTTCAAACCTTTCTAATAAATTAGTTGACTAATCCTGACTTAAATTTATAGAAAAATCATAAAACATAAATTGATGGATGACAGATAAATATATTTTGTTAATAATAAAATTTGCAGTAAAATCATAAAACATAAATTGATGGATGACAAATATGTTTCATTAATATTAAATTTTTGTTTAGTAATTAATATATTTAAGATCTAACTTTTCTTGCGTTACATTATATATATATATATGATGTTTTATTTTATTGATATATTTTAGATTTTTTACTAAGGTGTATTCAATTTAGAGGAATTATAATAATTTATTGATTTGAATATTTGTTGATTTTGGCTGATTTTAATTGTAGGCGGAAATTTGAATTGTTAAATAAATCCCCTAAAATCTTACTTATTTGAGCAGTGATTTCTACAAATTTATCAAAATCTCTTAAATTTTGCTAAAATTTCTGAAAACATAAAATACACTAGCAAATCTATCAAAATCTACAAGTTTATAAATATAAAAAAATTCATGATTTTTTGAATACCACCTATCTTAAAAGATTTTTTTCACTCCCTAATGAATACCATCCGATTTTAAAAAAATTTTTAGAATACAAATTGAATACCTTAGGATTTTCAAAATCCAAAAATTTCTTTAAAATCCCAATTGAATTCACCCTCAAAGTATCTCACGAGCTAAATAAATTAGAATTTGACAAATGATTTTTACTGATTTTTTTATGATTTTAATTTTAGTTTTGTATAAATATAATTTATGTTATCCACTGTAAAGTAGTATTTAATTATTATATTAACATTATTTTTAATTTTTGATACTCCCTAAAAAAATTCCGATCCCTCCAAAATTTGATGGATTTGAATATTAAGATTTTGATTCGAATTTATAATATTCGTATTGGAATTTGAATTTCAATTTGATTTTTACCATCCTAGCCCCAAGGCCTAATTAATAAAACTTCCAACTAGAGAAGAAACCTAGCAATACAAATCTCCTAAACCTTCTCTGTTTTATGCGCTTGCATATATAAACAAACTCAATGCATCAACACTAAGCTGTTATATGCTATTAAAATTTGCTATGGCTTCGCTTATAGAGCCAATGCAGCTTCACTTCATCTTGATCCCTCTATACTGTCCAAGCATGAGTACCCCATTGACAGAACTAGGCATAATACTTGCTAACCGCGGAGTTAATGTAACCATAATCACTAATCATGGCAATTTTGTCCGCTACAAATCATCCATTGACCTCGCCAACATTGCTTCCAATGTTAATATCCGACTACTATCTCTTGATCCTCCTGATGGTAGAGTCGCGGAAACGCTTGTTTCTCAAAGACCGAATGATATGATGAGACAAGTGCTAGAAAAATTGATGCAAGAGCTGGTGCCACCGCCTAGCTGCATTATCTCAAGTGGTACAGATGAATTTTGTAATGAGATTGCATGGAAACTCAAGATTCCTTTTTATGTTTTCAGTGCAAGAGCATGCTTTAGTTTGATTTGTTCGGGAAGTATTGTCAAGAACAAGCTGCATGAGAATAAAAACCCGTATACAGACTCGTTTTTGGTGCCTGGTATCCCTCACAGAGTTGAGTTAAAAGGGTACCAATCACCATTATTCGGGAGAGATTGTAACGTTGCTGAGACTCAAAACACTGCACAGAAATCTTATCCTATTCGCGGGATGTTGGTAAACAATTTTGAGGAGATGGAGCCATGGTATATTGGACAGTACAAGGTACATTACAAGGCTTGGGGCATTGGTCCAGTTTCGTTGTGTCACAAGGGGATTCTGAACAAGATCGATAGAGGTGAAAAGGCGTCGATTGATGCTAGCCATTGTTTAAATTGGCTTGATTCAATGAAGCCAGGGTCTGTTACTTATGCTTGTTTTGGGAGCATGAGTTGTATTCAGACATCTCAATTAGCAGAAATTGGTTTAGGATTGGAATCCTCGAATGAACCTTTTATTTGGGTGATCAGAAATACTTCTCATTCGGCCAAGATAGGAAGATGGTTGGAGGTTACCAAATTTGAAAAGAGGGTAGAAGGTAGAGGGCTAGTTATTAAAGGCTGGGCACCGCAACTAATTATACTATCTCATCCTTCTATAGGGGGATTCTTAACTCATTGTGGTTGGAACTCAACGATAGAAGGTATCTGCGGGGGTGTGCCAATGATCACTTGGCCTATGTTTCAGGAACAGTTTGTGAATGAAAAACTTGTGACAGATATACTAGGGATTGGTGTAAGCATTTTTGTCGAGGCTAGACTTAGTTCAAAAGATGGGTTCGTGAAGAGGGAGCGAGTGAAGGAGGCTATTGTAGAGCTAAGGAATGGAGAAAAGGCAGGGGAGATGAAACGAAGAGCAAGGGCGCTTGGAGAACTGGCAAACAAGGCTGTTGAGGAAGGCGGATCTTCCCATTCAAACATCACAGAGTTGATCCAGGACGTCATCATGCAACTTGTGGAAAAACAAGAACAGGCTAAAAAAACATCCCAGGAAAAGGTCTAATGCAGTAACATGACAAACTAATTACCAAACTGTGAAAGCATCTTACAACTTTCTGTCTATTTATACACATTAAAAATTTGTTTTATTGTCTAGCTAGTGTTATGTAGTATACAACAAGGTTAAATATGTGCATATCAATGCGTTTGTTTCTGTGTTTGTATCTTTATCGAGAGGATGGTTTATTTCTAGAAATACATAGATGACCAGTTAAACATTTTGGAAGGCGAAAGAAGCCATTGATTACCATCAATGTATGAAAACTCCATGTAATTGGTTGCTTCAGATTGCTTCAACTGCCTTCCATATGTCACCCGTGTTTCTGAATTTGCTCCTGGTCCATGGCACTCGTACTCCCCAAACGACACAGTCCTGCAGAACACATATAAATGTGCATTAGACCTACCAGCGTTTTATCTGATGATACATAATGCAAATGAATACGGTGACTGATTATGCATACTGATCTCTAGAACTATCCCGCCAATCATTCCAGCCATCAGGAGAGACAACTGAGGACATGTATGTTTTAGAAAACACGACGGTTGCATAACTCCCCCAGGCTCGCCCAAGCCACACACTGCCGCTCCCACCAATGGTGCAATCCACAAAAGAAAACCCCGTCTTCTCATCCTCTGAATTCCTTGCCTGTGCTGTTACCGATCCACTTGTTCCACCACTCACTTCTTTTGCTATTGAATTTATAGTGCAATCCTGATATTAAGCTCACAGATTAATTTCAAACACATGTCTCTGCAAACTTATAAGGCTAAATCTAACTTATACCGCATAAAGGGATCTAGCATTTCCAAAAATGAAATCTATCGATCCCTGAATGAAACATTCTTTAAAGTAATGCCTGCCCCGATCATCATTTAGGGTGTCCTGTGCTCCGTAGAAGCCACAGCCGTAAAATGCTGCTTGATCTCCTCCAATTCTTAGTGCCACTGCCTGTGCTCCAACTTCACCTGGATTTGGCGGAGGAGCTGTATTCTTCTCCAGAATTAATTAAATTATATTTAAAACCGACAAATTTAGAATTAAACCAGCAAAAGATATGTAACTAGTCCAGGGTATATGCACTGGATGCATGAAGGTGGTACCTTAAAGCTGATATTGTAAGCAATGAAGTTATCAGCAAAGATTGAAACCGAGGAGCTGTTTGCAGTACTTCCTGTGGAATTCGCTGTATCGTTCCAAGCAATGGCTGTGTTAAGGTAACCCTGTCCTTGGATCATCAAATTTAACTTGCTGGAATTCACCATTACTTTTTCACTACACCATATATAGTCCATCAATTCATTAAATATTTTATCCCGAAATAAAATAACTTAGTCTGTATTACATTGCATAAACGAAAACAGGTGTGTACAAATGGAAACCTGTATGTGCCTGAATTGATCAAGATGAGTGTCCTTGTGTTGCTAGAATCAGGAACAGCATCAACAGCCTCCTGTACGCTACTAAAATTCGCGCAATTTCCCTTTAAATCCACTGTCAAAACTAGCTTAACGTCGTATTCTGAAATCAGCCTAGACTTCCATTTCGATTCATCACATGTGAGTGCATCCGGCCTCCTCTCGTCATGGCTTCTAGGATTAATGATCAGTGGCATTAAGGGCGAAAAGATATAGCTTACGTAACCATATTGCTTAAATCTCTCGAGCAAAGTGAACTGGAAGTTACCAGTGGATAGAAGAGCAATACCAAAGGCTGAGAGCCAGAGAACTGCAGAAAATTTGGAGTGCATGGTTTATGTATGAATTGTTAATTAGTCAGTGTTTTATGGCTAAGTTTCGAGGTGGCGTAGGGATTAAGAATTAAAACATGGGCGGTCCTTTAAGTATATGCAAGATTGCAAGTAAGAGGAGAAGATCATTGCAGTTCTTCTGAAGAATGTAATATATCTTGCTGGTAGAAAATTATTCTTGTTGCCTTAAAATATTGATGTTAGATAATTGTCACGCTAAGATATGTATAATTTCGAATAGAGAATGAATTTATGTTGAAGTAGTGTAAAAGTGTCGACTTTTGAGTCTTGAAACCGAAAAGTAATAAGATGCCTAGAACAAAGTTGCGGTTGCGGGGCATATTTTTTTGTTAATAGGTGTCCGAATCAATTTACTGCATTTCCTACTTAAATTCGAGTGTTACTTTAAACTGAATTTAGTATTTTGAGATGATAAGAGTATCTCCAATCGTCAAATTCCCTTAGCAACTAAAAAGTTAGATATAAATATTTCTTTTTTATTGGCTAAACGCCCCTAATCAACTTAGATTTTTAGCCAAGTTGATTCTAAGCCAAAATTGAAATTACATGTACATTACAGATGCAACCATACCAGAAAAGAAATGCTTATTGAAATCAGCATTTTATTTATTCATACTACCCAGAACTCTTAATATAAATAAACTCTGCCAGAAATTGTAACACCACCAGAACACAGAAACTGAACAGAACTTCAAGTTCACAAACCACACATACATATAGTACTACATATATAGTCTGACTTGCCCTTGAGTGACTCCATCATTCTTCTAAAGAACTCGAAGGAATCGAAAAATGCCAAAGGATAGAAGTTGCCCTGTCACAGGATCAAGCCTTCCTCATCAGGGGAAATGCTTGATTGACAGACACCACTGCCTGTCGCTCCCTTCAGGAGTATCCGACAAGCGAAAACCCCCTATGTCACATTGGAAGTCTTGAAGAGGTGGTATGAAGCTCGGATGTTTAAGTAGTTATATAGGGAGGTAATGACATGCGTAGCCAGTTTTTGAAGAAAAAGGAAGCTGGAAAAGAATGAGATGGGGAGAAAAGGAGGCATCTTCTAAGGCATATGCCATTGGTACCTTCACTGTTAGTCCACATCAGATGACAGGCACAGACCATACTTTTTAAGTGTTACATTCTACATTTGCCATGCATTATTAAACTCTTCCATTATTATAATTCACAGATGTAATTTGTTTAAACTCTCTCATTTCTCATACTTATTATTTTCAAGAATTACTTCTCCGTCTTTACTTCGTCCCTACTCCCTAGTCTTTACTTAGTGCCTAGTGTTTCAGTCCCGACTGTTTTGTAATCCTGGTTTCGGCAGTGTTTGCACAATAGTTATAACTTCCCAAATTATCAAGCATTCAAAAGAATCCTGATTTCGCCGCCTGGACGCAGCACTTGCCCATATAATCAATAAATTAATCAACTATTATTTTCATTATGTTAATTAAGTATTAGATCTGTCATAGAGCACCAAGTGAATAGTTTATTAGACTAAAGTCATTCTTATTTCACTTAGGTAAGCCATTTCCCCTAGTCTGCTTCAGCCTTTTTCTTCTGAGTAAGATTTCATTTCTTGGTAGGGCTACTAATATCGCTACTTTTGCCTTGCAAAGTAAAGTTTTGTACAGTTTATGTTGATTGCGTAATGCTTTTGAAGCACATCATGGATTTTCATGTGTCATGTGAAACACGTTTGCTGAGTTTGTTCAGCCTCAAGTACAGACTAGTTATCCAAACACACTACAATCAAAAATTGATCATCTGGTAAGCATAACGCAGGGTCATGAAATTATTCAGCTCACTTGGAAAGTTTAGCATTAGCATCCCTAGACTTATCCCTAAATTTCACGATAAAAAAATCACGAGGCTAAAATTCATCTTCTTAAAAATAAAGTTCCTTGGAGTAAAGAGAGGGTTAATTTGTTAACAATGACTTGGAGAGATAGACAATAGCATTCTTGTATGTTTTTCTTAGTATGGACTTAAAGATTAATAATTTGACAATTTAGTCATTGCATTTTATATTATGTGTTGACAGTTCTGAGTGACCATATCACATAATGAAGAGGCACTATGTAAAGTAGAGACAGATATCCAGGGAGATTTAGTAGCATATTATTTGATACTAATGGAACCAAGTGCTTTGTTTATCAGATACTCTGGTATATACTTTAGTACATGACCAGTATTTATTTTCTTCAAAAATCAAAAGAGAGACAACATCTGGATTGGAAACAGAATCAGCATATTCAAGTACAGTACAGATGACTTATTCCCCGGTATGATTCAGAGTGGTGTGTCAGTGTACTCTGTTAGAATAACTAAAACCTCTGACTTCAATAATTTTCCTAGTATTAAATGCACTCCCTGTAACTCACACACACATGCCAGAGACTTTAACCCTTAGCCTCTTGTTAGTGAAAGAAGAGAGGTTCAATTTAAACTTAGCTTACGGTTGCACGAGAATGAGTAAATCTACAATGTCAAGGCTACTTTGTAAATGGAACATGCAATAAATAAGAATTTTAAAACAAAAGATCTCTAAAATGTTCGTGTAAGAAATTACAAGCATACCTAAATATCTGATCCAAATGAGCCTCAATCTTCCACTAAAGCCGGTTTTGGTGATGGTGCTGAAAAGTCTCGCAGTTTCATCATAGGCAAGTATTTAGATGGGGGAATAGCACCAGCTTTTGTGCACAGATCAACCACAGCTGGGGCATGACCATATAATTCTCTGCGTGCATTAAGGAGAGGCGGATCTTGAGGTCGCTGAAACCACACAACCTTTGGAGGAATCAAATCATCGACTTTTGCATCTACCCAAACTGGACACCACTGCCAGCTCTGAATTTTAAACACATCACAAGCTCGTGCTCTGCGACCACATGGCCCCAAAGGATCTCCTGAATAATGTTTATAGACCTTTACAGGATAAGCCGACAATAGCTTCTCAACTCCAGACCTAACACTCTCCCATGCGCCTAATGTTCCTTGTGCTACAACCTTCTGATCCTCTACTGAACAAATTGCATTTCCAACAAATGGACACAAAGATCCACCTCCAATAGCTTTATGCACATACTGATCGAAATTCAGGTGGCTCAAAACTAAACCTTCATTGCGTTGATAAGCCCCCGCCGCTAAGCACAATTCAACCACTGCAGGAACAGTGTCGAAACTGATACCGATCCTCTTTCGATGCTCAGTCACATTTTTGAACGTGTTCTGAATTTGAGATGCTTTCACAGGAACAATAATATCATTCAAGCCGTCCGCTCTAACCCATTCATGTCGACTTCCCATAGCACGGCGTCTAAAACCACAACAAGTCTTAATCAAATGTCCTTGCTCACCAATATGTACTTCTTGACAATGCCTGTTAAGAAATAAACAACCAACATTAACCATGCACACAATCAAACAAACATACACATGGTGTAACGAACTGCAGCCATTTTTAAGTCAGCAGTCTCGACCTATGTTACCCGGACTCGGGTATGGGTATCGGACACGGGTTCGTATTAAGTGCCGGACTTGGTAATATTCCGAAAAATTTACATGTTTTTGGCCTAAAATAAGTGTCCAAGTATCCATGCCAATGTCCCATGCCAATGTCTGAGTGTCAGTATCCGACACGAGCACTCGAAGCAAAATAAATAGTCGGATAACTAAGGTCTCAGACAGTTTGATAATTATTCGGTAACATATAAAATCGGTATGAGTTAGCCATAACACCTAAATTCAGTAGATTGGAGATAGGAACGTACATGCAAGACCAAACAGGAACAGTTTGAAGAAGAGTTGAGACGCCTTTAATGAGATGTGCCCTAGCTTTAAGTACTTCTTCAGCGACAGGTATCAAATCTTTTATCGGATAATCTTGTCCTTGTATTCTCTCTATAACCAATCGTCTTGTTATTGGTTTTTGTCCCGTAGCATTTTTACTATACATTCTTGACACGCTGTTGTGTATTGACGTTTTAACAATACAGTTAAGCCATAAACTTTTGTAGGTTTTCAAGATTGAAGCCATTAACAAGGTTCAATAAAAACTAAATGAGATAGAAATGAATTGAAACAAGTATGAAATGAGATAAGTATGTAAGAGCAACTACAACCCTAATAAATTGTCGGGTGTTAGGGGTGAGCGCTGTGGGACGTTGCAAATTTTTTTTTCTTCAAACCGCAAATCAAATCAGACCGTACATGCAGTTTGATCAAATTTCCAAATCGCACCCACACCGCTTACCCTAAAAAACCGTATAAACCATGCGGTGCGGTGTGGTTCGGTTCACTGCGATTTATATTTTACAAGTTCAAAAAAATTAAATAAATATAAAACTTAAATTTAATTAAATTTCCGAATAATATAACAAAGTCGCCAATATTCTTCAAAAATACAAATTAGGGATTTTCACCCTGTAAAGTTTAACATAGAAATTTGGCTCGACAATTAAATGAGTTCACTATTAAATAGCTGGCTTTGTAACTTGTGTCTTATTGTCTGTGAAGAAATACAAACAGGATGATCACTACGCAACAATTAATCTTGCAGAAACAGCAAGCACTACCAGTACGTTAAATGAAATCAAACTTAATAAATGGAATCATGAAATATAAGTATATATTATATATATAATATATTAAATATTGCGGTGCAGTTTGAACCTCATTTCAGAAATTTAAAATCACAATCGCGCCATGGAAATTAAAAACTGCGTTTTGACTTGATCTTATAAACTCGTCAAACACATTAATTTATATTGATATAAAATATTAAAAAATTTCACATTATTGGTAAGATATTCTCTCCGAACTTGTAATTTAAATTTACTAAACGTAGAATGTGACCATATTTTTCGGTCGGGTCATGTAGTCAAATTTCGGGTATTTTTTGAAGAATGAGTTAAGTTCTGATTTCAAATTCGAAATAAAATAAAATATTTTGACTTATTATAATTCGAACTCATTTAAATATGTAATACAATTATAGATTATTTATATATAAGCGATTCTATTTTCAATATTTTCTTTAAAAATTATATATGTACATTTTAATTACTTTTTATAATAATAAATATGTTAAAAATATATGAGATACATTTTCAAACTAAAAAAAGATTAATAACTAATATAATATATGTACTATGTCTAATTTTATATCTGGAATTTAATTTTTTAAAATTAACCGTATAAATATTCAAGTAGCTATTTTTTTTAACGGAATTCAAGTAACTATCTTTAAAGTTAAATAAAATATTTATTTAGCACACTTACATATTATGTGTATGATAAAAAAATACATGTGACATTATGGTGTAGTGGTATGAGGTTGTATAGGAGAATGAAATATTTTGAGTTCGATTTAAGATTTAAATTTACGTTTTCGTTGCGTTTATGTGCTAAAAACCCTTCATAAATAATGTTATTACTTTATCAACATTTATTCTAAATACTGATCTAGTTCTTTCAGCATTTATTATATTTTTCATGATATAAATCTTGTTGGCATGATTACTCCTAGACCTTATTTAAAGACTACCTCTAGTTGTATGACCACGGATTACCCTTCTCTAGCCACATCTTATTTCTATAGGACAATCTTTCTAAGCCTTTTTCTGTGAGATGTGTGAAAAGATTGAGGGAAAACAGAGTTTAAGAGAGACAGGATCCTTCTTGGAAAAAGAAGAGGTAGATGAGAGATAGGATTTAGTAATCCCTGTGAGGAAACTCTGACTATTAAAAGTCATGAGATGTGTGGTGTGAGGAGTAGTGAGACTACTTTAAAAGAATAGAGAGATTAAGTTTTATTTGTTATATGTTTGCAGGTGCTCAGAGTTCTAAAGAAACAGATGTTGAACAACAGTCTTTTGAACATCAAGAAAACTCTGATGTACCAAGGGCTATTAATCTCCCTACAAGTCTAATTACTGGTACTTTCTTGCAGTCCATACATTCTACTATTCCTCCATATGAGACAATCCCTGTTTTTGTTGAAAAACAGTCCATTTACTCTACTTTTCCATCACCTGAGGAAATCCCTGTTGTTGCTAAAGATGTAGTAGCACAACAGTCCATTCATAAAGTTTCATCCATTTTAGAATCACCACAACATTCTACAGGAACTGAAGTCCGGGAAGTTAATCTTGAAGCTCCAATTCATTTATCTACAATACTTGAAGATGTGGAGTTAACTGCTGAAGGTGTGGAAGCTTCTGAAGCTACTGGATCATATTTTGTACAAATTTCTAATTCTATTCTATATGTTGAAGCTGGTGATGAAGTTCAGCAATTAGTGCAAAATCCGGTTGATGTTGAAGAATCTATTGATGGTGAAGAAGCTAATGTTTCTAATGCTATTATAGATCCTGAGAATGATCTTTTCTTCCCTGAAGATATGCCTATGCATGTGAGACAACAGAAACTGAAAGAGTTAGATGCTACGAAATAAAATGATTATTTTGATAATCTCTGGAATGATCATCGGAAAGATGATACATATCCTATTTCAAGAACACAAGCTGTTGCACATCTGGAAACAGTAGAACAAAAGATTACAAATACTGATATGTTGAATCATCTGAAAGCATCAACTTAAGTTAGCATATCCTTACACACAGCTCATGAAGCAACTACTACTCAAATCAATCAGATTAAAGAATCATTGATTGCTTCAAAGCTGACTACTCATCAGGAAATTCAGAAACAAATTTCACCAATAGTTGTCAGGAAAACTGAAATTGAAGCCAGTCAAGCTAGATTGGAAGTTAAACAAGCTCAAATGTCTGCTCAACTTACAGAAGTAAAGAATTCAATGGAGCTGATTCTTTCTTTAATGCTTGGTGATGATGCCAAAAAAGGGGAGAAAATTGTTAAATGTAAATGCATGCAGCTGATATTGACAGGTACTGATGATAAAAATCTTGATGGAGGTAATAAGGGGGACAAAATGATAGTAAAAGGAGAAAAGGTGAAGAGCTAGTTGAAGTTAGTGGTTCATCAAAAGTAATCACTATATTTCAATCTAGACAAGGTATAGAAAGTAAGAGGAATGAAGGAAGAGTAGAAGATTTGACGGTGACTTTAAAAATGAAAAACTCTTCACAAGTCACAACTGTTGCTGATGAAGACCAAGATATTCTGGAGAGAAAAGTGATAAGTGGATTTTATATCTACTTGAAACGTTTCATTACAAGTTTAAGTTGGTGTTTTGGACTCAAGTTATTGGTATTTTGATGTGTTTTTGTATTTTTTGCATCTCAGGCACTAGTTGAAGAAAGAATGGAACTTTTATTGAATATATGTTAAAAATAGCCAAGAATCTGAACTTAAAGCCATTACCAAATTGTAGAGGATCTCGAGAGCTTCGCGTGGACTGCTTCTTCATCAAATTCTGACGAGTGGAGCAAAAGTTACAGCAAAAAGAAGAAAATTCAGAATTCCAACTACAATAGCACGGCGCGCCCGCGCGCAAGGCGGGGCGGCTGCGCCAGAGAAGCAGGTGATGCCCGCGCCAGCGCTGATTCGGGGGCGGCCGCGTGGGGTGATTTTTCCAGAATCCTGTTTCGAGTCCGTTTTGGAGATTTTGAAGCCCAGTTCGATCCTGAAGCCTATATATTCCCTAAATAAGACACTTTTGACAACAAAGAGACCATGGAGAGCAATAAGAAGACTTAGAGAGCACGAGACGCCTACGGAGAAGAAGACTTTGGTTTTTTTCAATATAGTTAATACTTTGGATGCTTCTTTTCGATTTGTCTTTGAACCCTAATACTCTTATATTGTTTTTATCATGTTTTCATTGGAACCCATGGTGTCGATGAGTTCGATCATGAACTAATCGTTATCGTGGGGTTCTAACGCATTTACTTATGGATTTATATAGTTAATTATTTTGATATCTTGGTATGCGGTGATTGATTGATATCCTAGTATTAATTGTGCTTATTCGTTTTATGTGTGTAGCTAACATATAAGATAGTGTGTTAATCTCTATTGAAGTGACAGTGAATATAGAGGTTTAGAACTTGCCATGTTAGCATAGGTTCATGTATTTGTTATGCATAATTCGTAGGTAATTTTAACCATCTTACTTGTCCTATGTAATCACGATAGATAACTTGCGCATTAAATCTTTATATTGTCAAATTCTATAGACATATAGGGTCTCAATATAATTGGTGTCTATTCAGCTTCTATCTCTTTGTGGATGTCTGGTAGTAGGGTATGCGTACAACGAAAGTTGGCATTTACTAGTTTCGTGTTATCTGATTAGTTGTCATCATCATTGCATGCTAAGGTTAAGAACAATGACTTTGAATAGACTAGTTTTGAAATTAGAATCCCATGTTTGTCTCATATAAGTAATTCAACCTAAATTCTTGTAGTTAATGTTATTTAGTATAATCTCTTAGTTTAATAAAAACCCAATTTGCTATTTGTCTTAGCATTGAATGATAGCCATGCCATTGTTGCATAAGTGCATTAATTGAATTTAACCTAAATCAGTCTCTGTGGGAACGAACTAGAAAGAATTCTATATTACTTGCGAACACGTATACTTGCGTATAATTTTAGCGCGTATTTTCATCCTAACAAGTTTTTGGCGCCGCTGCCGGGGAGTCGGTGTTAATTTTTAGTTTATGTGCTTGACATCATTAAAGTTCACTGACTCAGATTCTTTTACTTTCACGGTTACTTGTTTATGTTTCAGGTACTCTAGTTTTTATTGCAAAGGGAGAACCAACAGCAAATCTGAAAGCGTTGAAGGATTTTTCTCAACCAAAGATCAATGACATTCAATCTAGCATTTTTAGGCCAGCTATCGCAGCTAATACCTTTGAGTTCAAGCCTGACATAGTTCAGATGGTACAGAATTCAGTGCAGTTTGGGGGTGCTCCAATGGAAGATCCTAATATGCACATTAGGTATTTCATCGAGATCTGTGACACTTTCAAGTTCAACAATATTTCCGAAGATGCCATGAAACTCTGACTTTTTCCATTCTCTCTAAGGGATAAAGCTAGGAGCTGGTTACACTCTCTACCAGCTGGTTCCATCACTACTTGGGAGGATCTTGCTCCGAAGCTTCTTACTAGATTTTTCCCTATAGAGAAGACAGCCGCACTCACGAATGCTTTTACTCAATTTACACAGCAATCGGGAGAAACTTTATGTGAAGCTTGGGAGCACTACAAGGAGACTCTTAGGAAGTGTCCTCATCATGGCATGCCTAATTGGATGATCATCAATTATTTTTACAATGGTTTGGGAGCACAGTCTAGACCCATGCTTGATGCAGCATCAGGTGGAGCATTACGGGCAAAGAGCTATGAGGAAGCTTATGGTCTAATTGAACTGATGGCTGTTAATGAATATCAGTATCCAATCCAGATTTTTCCACAAGGTGAGGTAGCAGGAGTTCTTAAAGTGGATACAGCTACGACTATCACTGCTCAACTAAAGGCATTGTCTATGAAGATCGATTTTATGGCTAACTATGGAGTTCATCAGAGGACAAGTGTTTGTGAGCTTTTTGGCGGTTGACGTACGACGGAGCAATGCGCTATATCTTGTAAATCAGCTCGGTTTGTTAGTAACTTTCAGAGATCGCAGCAACCAATGCCAGACACTTATCATCCTGACAACTGGAATTATCCTAACTGCAACTGGAGTAAAAATCAGAATGCGATGCAATAGCCTTATCAGCGGTATGCAGCAAAGTAATTCAATCATCCTGGTTTTCAACAACCGCAATATGCACCAAGACAACAACTCCAAATTCAACAACAAACTCATGGAGGTGCAGGTCTATCTTCGAATGAAAAATCTGAATTGGAGGAGTTGCGGCTTATGTCCAAAAATCAGGCTCTTATATGCCAAAGCCAGGTTGATTCTATCAAGACTTTGGAGAACCAAATTGGGAAAATTGCTAACGCCTTATTGAATTGACCATCAGGAACGCTTTCTAGTGATACAGAAGCCAGTCCAGGCAAGAGGGAAGTTAACAAACAGGTGAACGCCATCACCTTGAGGTCCGGAAAGGTCACAAGCCCCCAAATTCAGCAAGACCAAGAATCTGAAAATTATGTCTAGAATACAGGTGCATCTGCACCTTTGCCAATTCCAGAAAATGAGATTGTAGCTGAAAAAGTTATGCAGAAGGATGCCGAGGTGGAACCGAAGAAGAAAGCTGTTGAAAGCAATCCTCCTGAGGATAATAAAGGGGATAAACAGGTTTACCCACCTCCGCTATTTCCTAAAAGGCTTCAAAAGCATAAGTTCGACAAGTAATTTGACAAGTTTTTGGAAGTTTTCAAGAAGCTACATATCAATATACCTTTTGCTGAAGCTCTAGAACAGATGCCGAGCTATACTAAGGTCATGAATGGTATTCTATCTCAGAAGTTAAAATTTGAGGAGTTGGAAACCGCTGCTCTAACAGAAGAGTGCAGTGACGTGCTGTAACAGAAACTACCTCCTAAGCTTACAAATCCAGAAAGCTTCACGATACCTTGCACCATTGGCAGTCTATCGTTCGACAAGTGTTTGTGTGACTTGGGAGCTAGCATCAATCTGATGCCCTTGTCAGTTTTCAAGAAACTTGGACTACCTGATCTAAAACTTGTGAACATGTCATTGCAGCTAGCTGATCGTTCCATCGCTTATCCGCGAGGAGTAGTGGAGAATATCTTGGTTAAGGTGGATAAGCTCATCTTCCCTGCTGATTTTATCATTCGGGATTTTGAGGAAGATAAGAAGATTCCCATCATCTTGGGAAGACCATTCTTGGCTACAGGCCGAACTATGATCGATGTGCAAAAATGAGATCTTGCGATGAAGGTTCAAAATCAGAAGGTCACTTTTAATGTGTTCAAGGCAATAAAGTTACCCACAGATAAAGATCAGTGCTTTAAAGTAGAGCCGGTCGACTTTGTCGTGAATTCAGAGCTTCAGCAATTGACAAAGTCAGATACTTTAGAGAGATCGTTAATAGGGGAATTAGTTATTGAAGATGAAGAACAAGCAGAGCAACTACAGGTTTTGAATGCACCTCCGTGGAAGAGGAAGTTGGATATAACATTCGATTCCCTTGGGTTAGTAGAGCTGAAAATTTCGCAGGAGCGTATCGAGCCGTCTATTGAAGAAGCTCCCATACTTGAGCTCAACCCACAACCAGATCATTTGATTTATGCATTCTTAGGTGCACCCCATGACAAGGACGTGGGATATATTTTTGATGATGTAGAGGGTGGCCGAACGGATCCTCCCGTGCCTACAGAGGAATCTTCTCATGCTCAGCAGGTAGTTGATAGGATTGGTGTTGGTAATGAGCAGTATAGAAGGTTGATTTGGAGTATTAAGGCCATGCATGACATCCACCAGCATTTTGCTGAAGATTTGACACATGCTCTCGGTACTGTTTTCCGAGACACTGGTGTCGAGGTTGATTGACCACCTGATCCTCCACCCGAAGAGGGTGATCCTCCCGCTAACTAGGGATGCCTGAAATCCTTATTATTACCTTCAATGAGGACATTGAAAATTTTAAGTTTAGGGGTGATAATGTAAGGATTAGTTGTGTGTGTCCATATAGATTCATATAGATTCATGTTGCATGTTTAGTTGTATTTCATTCATATTTTTGTATGATTGTTCATATAGGACATATTTGTTTGTATTTTTATGTGAGTGCATTTAGTTGCATGTGCATGCATATACCATGATCCCTTAGGTTGAGCAATTTATGTCCGATAAGTTGATGTTAATTTGAGTGTAGTGATGGAGAATAGAGGGATGTTTAAATCTTAATGAATTGATTTGCATGTCAGGAAAAAAAATTCACAAGTCTTATAGGATTGTGTTTTAGCTAGATCATGATCATACTTGTTTATTTGTTGAGATTTAATCACTTGGTCATATTTAGAATTTTTGGTATTCTCTTAATAACGTAAGAGCACTGATTTTTAAATTGGAGAAAAACTTGGATTTCATTGCTAGTTGTGAATAGGGATAGGCGTCAAATGGCTAGTAGTTGGCTCATATTTTATGAGTAGTCTAGGGTTGAATGAGATGGATCGAAACGCACTCATTCAGATTCATTGAAAAAAAGCAAGAAAAAAAGAGAAAAAAAGAAAGAGAAAAGAAAAAAATTTGTGTTTATGCATAATTGATCAAGAGTGAGCTCTTTAATACCCGAGTTATTAAGTTCTAGGGGATTTGTGCCTAGTGACCTAAGGCTTTATAGTCTTGGATCCGTTAACCTAACGATCGCTACATGGGTATTATTGCATAAGTCTTTTGGGATCTCATTCATTGCACGATCAAATAAGCATTTTTGTTATGTGTTATGTGTTCAATAATAGCATGAATCCTTGTATAACTCTAGTAAAATGAAGGTGTTGTGAGTCATTATGCGTTTAACATCTATTCTAGTTATAAACTTATGATAGTTTTGATGATAGATAATTTATGATTATTGATCTGGTATCGAGAGTATTTCTATTAAGCATTTCACACGCGCATGTTCTGGATTGTGAGTTGGTTTGTGGAATTATTCGAGCTCTGTTTTGAGTTATTGCATTCATAGAGGCGTTGGCTTATTCATTTGGTTATGGTTATTCTGAGGGGATCGATTACATTATTATTTAGTTGCATTCACGTAGTTGTATTCATGCATTAGGTTTGTTTTATAGTTTTTGAGTCTATTTATGCTTGAGGACAAACATCGATTCAAGTTTGGGGGTGTGATAAGTGGATTTTATATCAACTTGGAACGCTTATTTACAAGCTTGAGTTGCTATTTTGGACTCAAGTTGTTGATATTTTAATGTGTTTTTGTGTTTTTTTTGCATCTCAGGCACTAGTTGGAGGAAGAATGGAGATTTTATTGAATATGTGCTGAAAAGAGCCAAGAATCTGAAGTCAAGGCCATTACCAAATTGTAGAGAATCTCAAGAGCTTCGCGTGGACCGCTTCTTCATCAAATTCTGACGAGTGGAGCAAAAGTGTTGTTTCTGTTGAAGCTTTGCCAAATTGATTGTATTAACTATATTCACCCCCCTCTACAGTTGATTAAGGGCCTAACATACAATGTTCCATTCCATTCGTTAGGCAGCACAGTAAAGAACAAAGTTTGAGCCAACATCAAACATTTTATACTTCAAACATCCTCAATTAGGCACCACTCCACGATAAAAGTTATTCACACTGTACCTCCTCATTATTCTACTGAACTAAACTATATTAGTCAATTGTTAGTCCTCTACTTGATCATCAACACACTCTTCTACAAAATTTTATATCTTGAGAATTGCTAAACATTTAGAATATGGTCACCTTCGTCAGACTCTGCATATCAAAGACATTATATAAAATTTTATGCATCTTTTCATGCATAATTGTCTATTTTTCATATTACATGAGCTAGATGCAAGATATGCGAAGACCTTTACGTGTTAAGTAAGATACGTGATGACATGTACATTTTTACTATGTAACAAAGTTTTGTAATTATTTCCAAGGACTTTTTTATGATTATATCTTTATACCTAACCATTAAAAATTTAAGTCCACATTTCGTTCAGAACATTTGAGTTGAGAATCCTTGTATTTATGTTCAGGTTTTACCCAACAATAATGGTTGTAGTTTTCTTGCATATCACGACGATATCTTAGGTGCATCTATACGTTTTTGATTGTTCGATAATATAATTAAAATGGTGATCATTTTTTTACGTTGCTAAAATGTCGGATAATAAGTGTGCGTAACGCGGGTAAAAGTCCCTGATATATAAGTAAAGAAGCATATAATTGGAATTCAATTTATCAATTACATATTATGTACAAGTTCATATTTGAATATAAAAAATAAATAATAAGTATGATGATAGTAAAATGATAAAATATAAAAGTAACCGTTATCTGAATTTATATCATAATTTAGACCGAAAACGAAGTCAAAAATGATGATATAGACTATACGTAAAATCTTTAATGCTTAAATTAAGTTGAAAATAGTACCATATATTTTATTTAACAAACTATTGGTTAGAATATTTGTTTTTCAGAAATGCGAGATTCAATCAAACTTGATTCGATTTTAAATTTTTATACTGAGAAAGTTAACAATATACGTTAGAAAAATATATGAAGATACAAAATAATTATTTTCGGCTAATGATTAATTTTACAACATCTTCTTAAATAATTAAAAAATATTTATTTATCATCGTTACCTAAATTATAAAATTATTCTGTATAATGTTCTAAAAAATATAATAGCACCGCAGCAAAATATTATAGCACCGCAGCTACGGGCGAGTTTATTCATCAATTTTAAATTAAAAATAGAATGTCACTTTATAACACGTCTAATATCGTGCAAGAGTAAGTTATACCATGACAAGTAAATAAATGAACACATGGTCCACATCTCCTCATGGTCGATAATACGTAGAAATTTAAAATATAACAGAATAAATGTCGGCGGATGGTTTTTTTACCACAAACATGAGCTCCAGAAAGAGCAGCAAGCTACCAAATTTTTGAGTATTTAAACTCTCTTCACCCCTCCGCTTCTCTCTTTAACTCTTTTTCTCCACATCTCACTCTCTCTGTTAGGAATATATGTGCATTAGTTTGATGATATATTTAACAAAACACTTAAGTAGAAATCTAGTGTTTGTAGCCTCAACGGATAAGACCATTTTGGCTATCCGTTGATGGTGTAGCTTTACTTAGAAATAAGTCTAGTGTTGTAGCACATTTCAGTCTCTGAATTTGAGATATAAATTCTTAAATGTTGAGGGAAATTATAAGTCATGTTGACTACTAGAGGATATGCAGATAGGAAGGCCAATTGTAAGTATTTCATGCCTTGTAATTTTGTATAAATGAAATGGTGTCAACGGATAACTTAAAGACCTTCAACGGATGAGAAACAAAGCTTCAACGGATGTCTCTAAAGCTTCAACGGATAACATCCTTCAACGGATGAGTGCATCAACGGATAGAGCTTCAACTGCTAACACATCAACGGATAAAGCCATCAATGGATGAAGGCTTCAACGGATGTTCTGTTAAATAGCAGTTGACAAGTGGTAGTTGTACCTACAAACAGAGGCACATGGGTTGACAGAGACAACTGAGATGTGGTAGCCTATTTCAGGAACATCAGAAAAAGCAGCCGTTCTACTCTAGTATAAAGAGGCAATAGTCAACAATGCACTGGAGTAAAATGGAGAAGAAACAAGTGGAGAACTTATTTTATTATTATACTTTTTATCTTTGTCTTCACTTGTAAACTTGGTGATATATAAACCAAGTAGCAGCTAGTAATTAGAGGAGAATTTTTCCAAAGCTGTTTAGAAAAATCTTGAGAGAAAAATTATCTAGTTTGTACTAGGACGCAGTTGTGATCAACTTCTTGAATCACAGATTTTCTGAAATACCATCTCTGGTGGAACAACAATCCACCAGAAAAGTTTTTAAGGTCTGTTGTGTTCTTTACATTAGTGTTTGAATATATATCTGTCAGTATTAGCTTAAAGCAATTCATACACTTGTTTATCTTAAACACATAGCCTTTGAAACTGCTCAAAACTTGAAAAAGGTTTGAGATTTACATTCAACCCCCCTTCTGTAAATCTCATTGTTAGTTCATTAGGAATAACAATTGGTATCAGAGCAAGCTCTTGACACACAAAGAGTTTAAAGATCTTGAAAACTAACAAAGATGAGTAAGAAGGATATTGGAGTAAAAATCCCAGTTCTTGACAAAGACAATTATCACCATTGGAAGGTGAAAATGCACCTTCATCTACTCTCCCAAGATGAAGGTTATGTAAACTGCATTGAGAATGGTCCTCACATTCCCCACAAAGTAGCCACAGTTGCTACGGCCACAATTGCTGTTGGTCAATCCATTCCAAAACCTAGAGCAGAATGGACAATGGAAGACACAGAAGAAGTCCACAAGGATAAGAAGGCTATGAACATTTTGTTTAATGGTCTTGACAAGGATATGTTTGATAATGTGATAAATTGCACAACTGCCAAAGAGGTTTGGGACACAGTTCAACTACTGTGTGAAGGTACAGAACAAGTAAAAGAAAACAAAATGCAGCTTCTCATTTAACAGTATGAGTATTTTCATTTTGAAGAAAATGAATCTTTAAATGACACATTCAATAGATTCCAAAAGCTGTTGAATGGACTGAAGCTGTATGGTAGAGTGTACCAGGTGAAGGATTCAAATCTTAAATTTTTAAGATCCTTGCCAAAGGAATGGAAACCCATGACTGTCTCCTTGAGAAACTCTCAAGATTATAAGGACTTCACTCTTGAAAGATTATATGGAATCTTGAAGACTTATGAACTAGAGCTGGAACAGGATGAGGTATTGGAGAAGGGAAGAAAGAAAGGAGGTTCAGTTGCCTTGGTAGCTGAAAATGAGAAAGAATGCAGACAAGAAACTGTGAGATCAACATTAAACTCCAAAGATGGCACAAGCAAATCAGAATCAAGCAAGGGTAAGGAGCAAGTTGCTGAGAATGAAGACAACTCCAGCCAAGATGACTCTGATGGTATTGATGAGCATCTTGCATTTCTGTCCAGAAGATTTGCAAAGATGAAATTTAGGAAAAACACTAGAGCCACTAAACCTCATAAGAACATGGTGGACAAATCCAAGTTCAAGTGTTTCAATTGTGGTATAAGTGGACACTTTGCAAGTGAGTGCAGAAAGCCAACTTCTGAAAAGAAGAAATTTGACCAAGTAGATTATAAAAAGAAATATTTTGATCTGCTCAAGCAAAAGGAGAGGGCTTTCATTACTCAAGAAAAAGACTGGGCAGCTGATGGAGAAGAAGAGGATGAAGATGTGGAATATGTCAACTTGGCTCTCATGGCTGATTCTGAGGAAAATGAAGTTAGTTCATCAAGCAACCAGGGAAAAAGAAGAAATCTATGGTACTTGGACAGTGGCTGTTCAAGACACATGACAGGAGATTTCTCCCTGCTCACAGAGTTTAAGGAGAGAGCTGGCCCTTGCATAACCTTTGGAGATGACAACAAAGGGTTTACTATGGGATATGGCTTGATTTCAACAAGGAATGTCATAATTGATGAAGTTGCATTAGTTGATGGTCTCAAGCACAACTTACTGAGCATCTGTCAACTATGTGATAGCGGGAATACAATTTCCTTCAATTCAGAAGCCTGTGTTGTCACCAGTAAGAAAGACAACAAAGTGGTTCTAACTGGAGTTAGAAAAGGAAATGTGTACTTAGCTGACTTCAACTCTACAGATGCAGAATCTATTACTTGTCTCTTCAGCAAAGCAAGTTCAGCTGAAAGTTGGCTATGGCACAAGAAGCTATCCCATTTGAATTTTAAGACAATGAATGATCTAGTCAAAAAGGACTTAGTTAGAGGAATTCCTCTTGTTGAATTCTCAAGGGATGGTTTGTGTGATGCTTGTCAGAAAGGCAAACAAAGGAAAGCATCATTCAAAAAGAAGCTTGAAACAATAATTGATGAACCATTACAGCTGCTACATATGGATTTGTTTGGACCAGTCAATGTATTGTCAATTGCAAGAAAAAGATATTGCTTGGTGATTGTAGATGATTTCTCAAAGTTTTCATGGGTCTATTTTCTTGGATCAAAGGATGAAGCAAGTAAAATCATTATTAATCACATCAGGCAAGTCAATAATCATCCTGACTTGAAGGTTAGGAATATCAGGAGTGACAATGGAACTGAGTTCAAGAATTTGACAATGAGGCTGTTATGTGAAGAAAATGGAATCATGCTTGAGTTCTCAGCTCCAAGAACACCTCAGCAAAATGGGGTAGTTGAAAGAAAGAACAGATCTTTAATTGAGGCTGCTAGAACAATGCTTGAAGAATCAAAGTTACCAACATATTTCTGGGCTGAAGCTGTTAATTGTGCCTGCTACACTCAGAATATTTCTTTGATCAATCAAGCTAAAGGCATGACTCCTTATCAGTTGTTCAAGAGAAGAAAACCAACTCTAAACTTTCCTCATGTCTTTGGATATAAATGCTTTATACTGAGTAATCAATCTGACCATAAAGGGAAGTTTGATGCAAAGGCTGATGAAGGGATATTTGTTGGTTACTCAGCTGGAAAATCTTATAGGGTCTATAATCTAAGAACCAACATTGTTATGAAATCTGTGCATGTTGTGTTTGATGATAAAAAGATTGATGGACTAACAGATGAGGGACACCATGAAAGACTCAAATTTGACAACATTGAGATATATTGTGATGATAGTGAAGAGGAGATTGATGGAGATGACACTTCAAAAGGGATTCAAGATATGCCCTTGGATAATGCACAGAATTCTGCATCCGTTGAAAGAGGCAATGCAGTATCCGTTGAAAGACATAGTGCATCATCCGTTGAAGTACATAATGAAGCATCCGTTGATCATAGTTCATCAACGGATAATCGATTTACCTCATCAGTTGATAGAACTCCAAGTTTCCTGCAAAGGACCAACAACTCAGGGGGAGTTTCAACTGATCAACACTCTGTCTCACATCACGACAATACTGAGGCCACCTCATCTAGAGCACATCTTCCACCTCAAAGGAAATGGACCAAGAATCATCCCTTTGAACTGATCATTGGTGATGCATCATCTAAAGTGCAAACAAGAAAAGCTACTCAAAATAAATGTCTGTATAGTAGTTTTCTATCTCAGGAGGAACCTAAGAAAGTGGAAGAAGCCTTAATGGATCCAGATTGGATATTAGCTATGCAGGAAGAGCTGAACCAATTTGAGAGAAACAAAGTTTGGAAGCTGGTACCCAAGCCAAAGAACAAGAGTTCCATTGACATAAAATGGGTATTCAGAAACAAGATGGATGAAAATGGCATTGTCATAAGGAATAAAGCCAGATTGGTTGCTAAAGGCTATTCTCAACAAAAAGGGAATAGATTTTGATGAAACATTTGCTCCAGTTGCAAGACTTGAAGCCATCAGAATCTTTCTAGCCTATGCAGCTAATGCCAATTTCAAAGTCTATCAGATGGATGTCAAGAGTGCATTTCTAAATGGAGAATTGGAGGAAGAAGTTTATGTAAGCCAACCTCCAGGTTTTGAAGATCAAAATTTTCCAGACCATGTGTATTATCTGTTGAAAGCACTCTATGGACTAAAGCAAGCACCTAGAGCCTGGTATGAGACTTTGTCAAAGTTCCTTCTAGATAATCATTTCACAAGAGGTACTGTTGACAAAACTCTCTTCTTTAGAAATGTTAATGGCTCTAAGATACTTGTACAAATTTATGTAGATGATATTATATTTGGATCTACAGATGATAAGCTTTGTAAAAAGTTTGCTAAATTAATGCAAAGTAAATATGAAATGAGCATGATGGGAGAGCTAACTTACTTTCTTGGGTTACAAGTAAAACAAGTTAGTAGTGGAATTTTCATTAGTCAAACTAAATATATTTATGATCTTTTAAAGAAGTTTGACTTAATGGATTGTTCACCTGCAAAAACTCCCATGGCCACTGCCACTAAGCTTGAATTAAACAAGGCTGAAAAGTCTGTGGATATTACAAGTTATAGAGGCATGGTTGGATCACTTTTATATTTAACTGCTAGTAGACCTGATATAATGTTTTCTACATGTCTCTGTGCTAGATTTCAAGCTGACCCTAAAGAATCTCACTTAGTGGCCATTAAAAGAATTTTCAGATATCTCAAGGGGACTCCAAATCTAGGAATTTGGTACCCTAGAGAGTCTGGTTTTGATCTAATTGGCTACTCAGATGCAGATTATGCAGGTTGCAAAATAGACAGGAAAAGCACAACAGGCACCTGTCAATTTCTAGGGAACAAGCTTGTATCATGGTTCAGCAAGAAGCAGAATTCTGTTTCCACATCAACAGCTGAAGCTGAGTACATTGCAGCTGGTAGTTGCTGTGCACAAATACTATGGATGAGGAACCAGTTATTTGACTATGGTATGACTGTTGACAAAATTCCAATATTTTGTGACAACACAAGTGCCATTGCCATTACTGAAAATCCAGTGCAGCACTCAAGAACCAAGCACATTGATATCAAGTACCACTTCATTAGGGAACATGTGATGAAAGGTACAGTGGAACTTCATTTTGTTCCAAGTGAACAACAAAATGCAGACATATTTACCAAGCCACTTGATGAATCAACATTCACAAGATTGGTAAGTGAGCTAGGTATGCTTAATTACTCTTAAAATTCATGTCCTTATTGCAATTTGAATTGAAGCCTGAAATGTATTAGCTGAAAGAACAAATTTGATTTTTAACACAGATTATTCCATCAACGGATATTCCCTATCCGTTGAAAGTCAAAATTATTCTGTCAACGGATGTTCATTATCCGTTGAAAGTCATATACATTTCTGGAATTTTTATCCGTCAACGGATAAAACTGAAGTGCTCTTCAACGGATGACAGTTTACCTTATCCGTTGAAATATCACATCAGTCGATTCAGGTGTTTCACAGCCGTTGATTCTATTGTCTTAACCGTTGATACTCATACATACAGCTATATGTATTTGTTTTAAAGGTAGTTTTTAGAATACTTACAGTTTATTCTTAAACGGCTGAAATTCACTTACATATATTTATTGTTTAATCTCTTATTTATGCTTTTTAATTTGAGAAAGTATATAAGCCCTTCTGATTTTTCATTTTTTACTTTACGCTTTCTTGAAATTTCAAAGCTTTTACCATTTTCTCTTTGCAAAACCTTCAAGTTATTCTCTGCAAATTCTACTCACAACAATGGCACCAGTAGTAAAGATTATGTCTCAATCCGGATTCATCTATGAGAAGAACAATTTCATAGCTTTGGTAGAAAAGAATGAAGCCCACTCCGATTATCACAAAATGATGGACTTCATCAAAAACTGTAAACTTAGCTATGCAATGCTGGAAGCCCCAACGATTTACTGTGAAGTAGTTGAGGAGATTTGGACAACTGCTGAGTTCAACTCAATAGATATGACTATCTCCTTCACTCTCAAAGGTAAAAATCACTGTGTTAACTGTGATGATTTACTAGCATGTTTTAAATTACCTGAGAACAATGCCATGACATCACACACTGATAATGATGTATCCAGCATGTTAGATTCCATAGGTTATTCTATTAACTCTGCTAGTTTAGGGAGTATTAAAAGAAAAGGCCTTAGGAAAGAATGGAGTTTTTTTGGGGATGCCTTTATCAAGGTTTTCTCTGGGAAAATTAGCAATTTTGATGCCATAACTTCATCTCTTGTTAATATGCTCTATATGCTTGTTTCTGATAGGTATTTTAATTTTAGCAACTATGTTATGCTAGAATTGGGTACTAGATTAGGTAACAAAGCTAATAGATCTAAAAACATCTATTATGCTAGATTCTTTATGTTATTGGCTAACCATGTTGCTGAAGGTTTGGTCATAACCAATGAGAATAATAAACTCAAGTGTTGGGCACAAGAGAAAAGAGTTCTTGCAGATTTATTGAGAATGGATCTCAACAGCAGTGTGCCATTGGTATATTTACCAATCATGAATGCACCTCAGGTAAGTGAGGTAATTACTTCTACAACTCCTACTTCTTCCAACCCCTCTATTTCTTTATCTTCTAGAGTGGCCATGGAATCTGTGACAATGCCCCAACAGATTCCTACCAAGGTCACCAAAACTAAACTTTGAAAATCAAAGACAAAGAAAACTACCTCTGTTATTTCTCAAAAGACAACAGTTGTAACATCTACCATTAACCTTGAAGGGAGTGAACAGGGTGTGAGTGGTGAGGGGAGGGGTGAACATCAAAGAAACCCCCAGGATAAGGAAGGAGAGATAAGTGCTTCCCAAGCTAGCCAAGTCACAGTTTCTCAAAAAGCTGTGGTGGTTGAAAGGGTTACTAGCATATCCCTAGCTGCATCCTCCCAAAAGGATGTAACTATTGAAAATAGTTCCCAACCAGGAACACAGAACAAACGAGGGAGGGACACTAAAGCCAAACACTCACCAACAAAAGCCTTTATTAGAAGAAAGAGAGCAAGAACCCAATCTTCTACACAGGGTGCACACACTGCACAGATACATCCATCTGTATCTATGCCTTCTCAAACTCAGTTTGATGTGGCTCCAATAAATGTGGAGTCACAGCCCCATTCTCTCACAATTAACACACATCAATCACCACACACTTCTTCACCATCTCTAGATGTGGATATGTTATTCCCATCAATTCCTGATTCTCCTTCTTTACAACTCAGGGAGGAGCCCCACTCAAATACAGGTGATCATCATCTTTTAGATGATTTGTTGGATCACCCGCAAATTCTTTCAGATGTAATTGAAGGATCTGTGTCACCAAAACTCATATCAATCTACACAGATTCAACAGTTATATCACTTTCAATTTCTACTTCTTTTCCTTCTTCAACGGATATCACTCATCCGTTGACAAGTGGTTGTTCTTCAACGGATAAGCTTAACAGCAGTTATCCGTTGATACCATCAGTTTCACCTTCAACGGCTATTCCTCATCCGTTGATAGTCTCCACACACACAACTGAAACAATTCCAAGTGTAGAAGACTTGATTATTGTACAATCACTTCTAGGACTGAGGGAAGGGAGTGACAATTTGAGTGAGAGGCTAGGTTGCTCCCAGGCAAAAGGAGAGATTGAGAGCTCAAACATGCATGCTATTTTTTCCAGCATGGCAAAAGTAAGTGAGAGGAGTACCACCTTAATAGGTGAAGGTGAGGGAGTGAGTTGTGTGAGCCAGGGGGAGCCCCTGATGCAAGAATATAGAGAAAAAAAGAGAGAAAGGCAGGTACAGCAGATATAAGGGTGGATTCAGCCATTGCTAGTAAGTCAATGATTGTGGATGATGCTGAAAAGGAAAGACAATTTCAGCAACATTACAAAGCTGTAATTGATAACATTTCCTTGGATGCTGACACTTTTACTCATCATGTTTCAGCCTATCAATTATTGGCTGCACAGGGCAATGTGGAGGCAGAAAAGACACTACATCTAGTACATACAACAGAATCTCTTCAAAGGGATAAAGCTGCTATTAACAAGATGCCTTCTACAGCTGGTGAGTCATCTGAGGAATTTGGAGTAAATTCTGATGATGATGACTCTGTTTCTTTTGATGGAAGCATGAACTTAGGGGGAGATGAAAGCCCTAGTTCTATTCCAAATTTACCTGAATGGGCCTTGACAAAGGAGTCTACAACAGGGCAATTCAATGTCTCCTTAATCAAACAAATCAGTACTATCCAACAGGCCATTCAGAAAACTTCACATGCTGGTACAAAGGCTATCCTTACAGCTCACTTGGACTCACTGCATCTCATGAAGTTGCAGCAAGTAAGACAGAATCTGAGTGTGGATGAACTCAGAAAGGATATTGCTGACTTGAAATCCTACAATTCTGAAAAATTGGATTTAGTCATGCCCTATGGTACAATGCAGGACATTTTGTTGAGATTGAAAAAGGAATCACATACTGAAAAGAGGCTGGCCAAATTGGAAGACAGAGTTTAAGTTATTGAAGATTCTGTGGCCACCATTCTTCACAACCAACAATCTCAAACAAATCTACTTATGCAGCTGGCAAAAGCACAGGGCTTGACCCCTCTCCTTGATGATAACAAAAAGGGGGAGAGTAAAAGGGAAGGGGAAGGAGAGCCATCTACAAAAATCCAAATATCTAAAGTGCTAGTTCCTGCCATCACTACTTCTCCAATCATTCAAATTAAAGGAAAGCCTGATGGAATTGACCTAATCCAGCTAGCAGCAGCTGAAATTCAAGTGAAAGAGCAAAGGAGGAGAATTGATGAAAGGGTGCAACAAGTGTTTGGCTCAACACAAGATAAATCAATATCTGTGAAACATAGCACAAAGATTGAACCAATCAATATGGAGCACAAGCCAGAAAGGAGAAATAAGGTTGGAGAGACTTCTTTCAAGAATCTAAAACCTATGGTTCTCAAGCCCAACACTAGATCCAGCAAGGACTCCACAAAGAACCCTCTAGACTTTGCTCAGATGAAAGAAGTGGACTTTCCTCTTCCAAAGCCTGATGAAGACAAAGTTTTGGGTACTAGCATCATAAAACACAAGGAGACCATGGATGAGGCAGTAAGGAGAAACATGGCTATTATCTTTAGAGAGGGAAAGAGCATATGTGTGATGCAAGGACATCCCAAATTCTCAATAGCCAAGAGGGAAGAAACCAAAAGGTTAAAGAAAGAAGCTGAAAAACTCAAGGCTGACAAAAGAGCACAAGCAAAGCTTGAACAAAAGCTAAAGTCAAGTCTAGTTGAAAATGAGAAAGGAATTGAAGTCAGGGGTGAAGACAAGATTGCAAACTTAGATGAGGTTTTTGGGAGTATATTTGGTGAAAGTATGGAGGAAAAAGAGGAATGGCAGAAGGGAAACAGAAGAAAGGCCAAGGCACATAGAAGGAGTGAAGGCAACACTGAAGAAACTAAATCTCTACCTTCCATACCTGGACCCTTTGTTGATGATCCCACTATAAACATCCATGGTGAACCAATCATCCCAAAAGAGGAACCTATTGATTGGGACACCATCAATTTGCCTACCTTTTTAACCACTCTTCCACTACCAAAGAAACAGAAAAGAAAATCCAAATCTACACCTCCCCTAAACTCTAAGAAATTCACTCAAAAACATAAACCTAACCCTAAGCCACCCATTTCTAAAGATGATTATGTTCACATCTGTGACATAAAAGAAATTTCAGACATTGAACTCTATCTGGATGAGCTGGAGGATGTACGGGGAATTGTTGCTTACAGACAGCTACCAGAGAGATTGGTGTTCAGATACAAAGGAGCTGGGGAAAGAACATGGCCTCTCTACAGGATTCTGAATGAAGGCTACTCTACCTTGATCAGAGTCTTTTCAGCCATACAAAAGGATTCTGGCTTTACCAGGACTGCCAAGACTGAAATTCTCAACAAGATTGTCAACATAAGGAAAACTTGGAGGGAGCCCAATGCCTTGCCCAGAACCTTACTCATTCAAGAAAGGGGAACTACAATTCACAAATCACCTCATTGGTTGATGAAATTCAGAGATGATAAAGGAGTCAGAAGATTTTTCAGACTTGAAGACCAACTCAAGATTGCCAGCAATGAAACTCTCAAAGAAATGCAATCTAAGTTGGATATCAGTGATGAAGATGAAGCTGAATTCTTCAGACAACTCCAACTCCAAATTGAGGAAAATGACAAAGGGCTAGGAAAGAAAACCAGGGAACAAAGACGAAAAAGATGATTTGCTCAGGCTAGAGGAGCATCCTTGGAAATACTGTAAATCTTCAATTACCTTCTAGTACATACACTTTTGCAGCACTTTTGAATTTCTACTTAGTTTCAGTTCATATATTTGTTAAGTGTTTTGTTATCATCAAGTTAACCTTGAATTTATGTCTACAATTCTTATAGACATAAATAGGGGGAGATTGTTAGGAATATATGTGCATTAGTTTGATGATATGTTTAACAAAACACTTAAGTAGAAATCTAGTGTTTGTAGCCTCAACGGATAAGACCATTTTGGCTATCCGTTGATGGTGTAGCTTTACTTAGAAATAAGTCTAGTGTTGTAGCACATTTCAGTCTCTGAATTTGAGATATAAATTCTTAAATGTTGAGGGAAATTATAAGTCATGTTGACTACTAGAGGATATGCAGATAGGAAGGCCAATTGTAAGTATTTCATGCCTTGTAATTTTGTATAAATGAAATGGTGTCAACGGATAACTTAAAGACCTTCAACGGATGAGAAACAAAGCTTCAACGGATATCTCTAAAGCTTCAACGGATAACATCCTTCAACGGATGAGTGCATCAACGGATAGAGCTTCAACTGCTAACACATCAACGGATAAAGCCATCAACGGATGAAGGCTTCAACGGATGTTCTGTTAAATAGCAGTTGACAAGTGGTAGTTGTACCTACAAACAGAGGCACATGGGTTGACAGAGACAACTGAGATGTGGTAGCCTATTTCAGGAACATCAGAAAAAGCAGCCGTTCTACTCTAGTATAAAGAGGCAATAGTCAACAATGCACTGGAGTAAAATGGAAAAGAAACAAGTGGAGAACTTATTTTATTATTATACTTTTTATCTTTGTCTTCACTTATAAACTTGGTGATATATAAACCAAGTAGCAGCTAGTAATTAGAGGAGAATTTTTCCAGAGCTGTTTAAAAAAATATTGAGAGAAAAATTATCTAGTTTGTACTAGGACGCAGCTGTGATCAACTTCTTGAATCACAGATTTTCTGAAATACCATCTCTGGTGGAACAACAATCCACCAGAAAAGTTTTTAAGGTCTGTTGTGTTCTTTACATTAGTGTTTGAATATATATCTGTCAGTATTAGCTTAAAGCAATTCATACACTTGTTTATCTTAAACACATAGCCTTTGAAACTGCTCAAAACTTGAAAAAGTTTTGAGATTTACATTCAACCCCCCTTCTGTAAATCTCATTGTTAGTTCATTAGGAATAACACTCTCTCTCTCTCTCTCTCTCTCTCTCTCTCGCTCTCCTTTTCTCTCTACAAAGTGAGAGCACCTCTCATGATGGCAGGGGCGGCGCTAGGATAGCGTGAGGTGAACCGCACAGGGCCTCCAAAATTATAGGCTCCCGAATTTTAATTTTAAAAATTAATTAGAAATGAAAATTTAGCTCTTAAGAAAAAAAATTGGTTAACTTTTTCTTAAAAAAATATAAAAAATTTGGATGAAATAGGAGAATTATATATTCATTAACGTTTTTCAAAAATTTCGTGTTTTCATAATGCAAAAATTATATATATAATTTTAATAACTATTCTTGTTACCATTTCACTTATAGAAAAGAGTTTTTACAAACTCAATTTGTAGAAATTTATTTACGAACAACTATGTCGTAAGAAAGGCTAAATATTGATGATTATTTCATTACAAAATAATCTCTTTAAGTGGATATATATCGAAATGTATTTGTGGTTTACAATATAATTTTAATAGTTAATTTTTTTTAGAAATCGTTACTTGAAGTTTTTATTGAAGTAAAGATTACGGGCCCAATTTTGAAATTTCGCATAGGACCCTCAATTATTTTTCCCCGGCTCTGTATGACGGACCACTGTGATTCGAAACACGTATATGATAGCATTCACGGAAACATTTATCTCGATCATATGTGTCTATTTCTCATTTATGTATATGTTATTAGCATTTTATAAGCTTATCACTTGAATCTCGTTGACGTCTGGTTGATTCACTTGAATCTCGTTTACGTCTGCTTATTATGTTTGTTTTCACATGTGTTGTGTTCGATATGGATTAGAAACACAATCGCAACGTTTATTTGCATTTTATAAGTTTATCTCTTGAATCTTGTTCACGACTTGCTGATTTTGTTCATTTTTTTGTAAGTGGTGTTCGCAAAGGCGTATAAATGCAATTGCAGTGTTGAGTATGCTTCGTTGTTGTGCTATTATCCACGAACTTGTTTTTTGAATTCAAATTATAATTCTACGATAAGAGAATATGATATTGTAGATTTTATAGTATAGGAATAAGTGAATTGAGAATAAGTGATTACAGAGCTATATGCAGATTGTATTTGTGGTAAGTAAATGATTCAATTAGATTATAACTAGTTCATCAACTAAATATCTCATTCACGACTTGTTGATTTTGTTTATTTTTGTGTAAGTTGTGTTTGCTAAGGCGTGGAAACGCAATTGTAGTGTTGATTATGCATCGTTGTTGTGATATTCTCCATGAACTGGTTTTTTGAATTCAAATTTGGATCCTACAATAAAAGAATATACTATTGTAGATTTTATAATATAGGAATAAGTGAATTAGAATAAGTGAGCACGGAGCTTTATGAGGATTGTATTTGTTTTAAGTAAATCATTCGGATATACTATAACTAGTTCATCATCAAAATATGTTGATATGATTCGTATACCATCTGCTCTGTCTCGCATTTTGTTTCGTAAGCATATGTATGTTTATAGATGTCGAGAACTCGAGATTCAAGTTAATTGTATCTTGTTTGCTTTTTGTACTTAAGACTTCACTATATACCAACATGTACTATTTCGAATTTGCTTTTTGTTCTTAAAACTTCACTATAATACCGACATCTACGATTTTATTATCGTTCGTAAATAAGTTCAATTATTTCTATTTATAATGTGGAATTACTAGACTACAGAGCGAATTGGAGAACTAGATCTTAATTTCTAATTTTCTTTTCTTATGTGCTACAGCTGTCTATAGTGTTTGTGGACACTGAACGGTTCCTGTTGTGAAAGAAATTTGGTAATAACACCCCGAGTTAATCGTGTCTAAATAACTGAATCACCCTTGGTTTTCGGGTGAGAAGGTGGCTGCTGCAGCTGCTGAACAAAGACACGACTGCAGAAGTAAAGCTGGAATTGTGTATGAAAAAGGAGCTGAGTTGGAAAAAACCAAGAAAAATGGCTGAGAATATCGTTCTCAATCCAGCCAAATGTACTCGGAAAATAGTCACAATAGTTACACGTGTTGATTCACGTAGAAAGTAATTATGCGAACCCCTTTACCAATTGCCTACATACCCAATATATAGGGATCAATCTCAATGTAGTTCTCTAGGGTTGGACTCCATTTCTTGGTCAATAATCCATATTTTTGATAATCCAAACCGGTTCTCATAGTCGTTCCAACTCTTTCCAAGTGAGGTTCTAGTGTCCAAGTGCGGCTCGACACTAGAAACCTATTTTAATCCATAACTGAGACATGGTTATCATTTAACCACGCATTTATCCTTTAATCCTTGTTATTTACCACATTTATAGTGATAGAATCCTATTAAAAAATCATTTCGTGTGTCCAAAGTTTATCCAACCACCTCCAAGTGAGCTTCTGGTGTCCTAGCTCCAACATGACACTCAAACTTGATTAATCCATAATTAAATGTAATTATTCAATAAATATGGTAAATATATTTTAATTAGGATTTATCACCATGTTTTTAGTGGTAGAAATGCATTAGGAAGCCATTTCTTGAAGATAAAGTCCATTCTCCTTGATTTTGGGAGGTACAGTCCTTGTTAAATACTGATTCTGCCTAGGAAGGTGCTGGGACACCTGTTCCAGTACCTCTCCAGTCTGACCAGCTATCACAGTGCTTCCAGGACCTCACCTTCCTAACCAAGGCTTCACCTGCTGGGAAATAGCACCTGCCATGACCATTCCTGCCTGCCCAAAATCCAGCTGAACCTCTGCTAGTCAGTTTTAACTTCCTCTGATGGCCTGGAGATTTGTATAGCTGGGAAAACATGTCCTAATAATCTATATCCTCACATGGTACGTTGTAACTTAGTGTAAGTAAATCCAAAACCACCAATCTTTGGGCCAAAATTGCACCCCAACCATCTCCTAACCCATCCCATTGAGGCTCCATCATAACAACTACCCCTGGTTCCTTGCAGCATAAAATGCAATAGGAACCAGAAAAAATATGAGGTTCAATCTTCCATTATCCTTCTCAGAGAAAGTCATAGCTTCCACATCGTGCTTCCAAGCTTATATGAGCTAACTCGATGTAAGAAACACAAAACACGATACTTTAGCACACAAACCTCACGCTGAATTCTTAAATGAAAAACTTCCATGTATACCCTCCGATCCATGTACGTCATACCAGTTCATATAATTATATTCCTAACCTTATCCCACATTTTTCAAGTTTGAGCTGGAGCTGAAGGTAGATTCCATCAACACGCCTCCCGATGCTTCCATGAACGAGATTGCTTTTGAGACCATGATTCATTGACCTCATGTTCCATTGTTCCTTGTGATGTCCTTTTCCTTCCCCAAATTGACCTTCATATGAAAATTCCTTGTGAATAGCACCTGAAGCTTCAGTTATTGCAAAGATGTTTATCTCTTTCATAACCTGTACTAATCACAATAACTAGAACATGTGATTAGAAACATGAGCTAAGTAGCTCACACATGTAACAAATGTAGCTCAAACCTATATAATGCATAGATGCTAGTGTGAATATACATGTGAAAATGAATTTGTATATATGTTTATATGTAAAACCATTGCTGCCTTAGCAATCAAGAAGAACCTTGGAGAACACACTCCTTTAGACATAATACCGTAACTTTCAGAAGTTTCTAACTTTCCATCCCGATGTACCTCTTAAGGTATTACATAATTTTCTCGGGACTTTTTGAATGATACCTATAAACCACGGGGCTTTTCCAAACCGTGCCCATATATCATGGGGATTTTCCAAACCATGCCCATATATCATAGGGGTTGTCCAAATCCGTAAGCGGGAACATAGGAAGGTTATGGAGACCTCCTCAAGTTGCTAGTATGTCTTTTCGAGTGGTTACATTAATGGGGCATATAGCGTGCCTAGGTACCTACTAATAGTTTCACCTAGCAAGTTTGAAAATAATTTTAAATCTCATGCATAAAATAAGTATATTGTAATAACCCCAAAATTTTGAAATTTTTTGAAACCCTGATGAATAGTAACTATTGTTGACTATGCTGATTAAGAAAAATTATTAGACCACGCTATATAGGAGTACTGTTATGGAAATTCTAAGATCGTATTAGTATTCCATAAAGTAAATGAGTGTATGCAAAGGTCGTCAGAATTCAAATTCAAACACTTTGATTTTTCCCGAAAATCCACCAGATACCGAAAGAATTGAGTATAAGGTAACATGATTAAAAGGATTTAAATTCAAGGATTATAAGAGAGGATCATAAAAGGAATATAAAATATTGAGAAAGGTTTAGGGGAACCCAAATAATAAGATCCCGGATATGATCCCTTATACGACAAACGACAACAAAAGTTAAGCGAACAGTATAACAGATAAGCGGCCATTAGCCAAGTAATTAAGGGTTAATCAAAGAGGATTAGTGGATGATGATGTCATCATACCACAAAGGGAAGACAAGTGTAAGAAGATGACATAAGCTTGATGACATAAGCATGACATAGGGATTTTGTTTTGTTGGTTGATTTTGGGCCATACAAAATTAACCATGGTAAAAAGAGAAATCATTTGCTAACGCAAAAAGAGAAGCAACCAAGTCAAACACTTTCTCTACCCCATTTTTATCAAAAACCCCGAGAGGAAAGAGAGATGAAAATGGAGGAAGATGAAATGCTTGTATCTTGAGTTTCCCTTGGCCGTTTTTTGCGTTCTACCTATCAAATCGAAGCCCTCGAGAAGCTCTACACATTAAAGGCAACCACTCTCCTCACCTCCTTTATTCTCAATTTCATTTTTAATGTTTTATAGTTCAGATGAATAGTTAACTCAAGAACTAATGTTGTGTTCTTGATTTTGTTTTGAGGTTTTGATCATTATAAGGCTAGTTAAGGATCATCTAAGGTTTGTTAAGAATTACCCACTCTCCAAGGAAGGTATAAACTCTAGAATCATGATCATAACTTTGAGTTTTGTTTAAGATTTATGGTTAAAAAGTGATGAGTAGTTTGATTATGTATGTATAGTTAGTTATTGGTTGGTTTTTAGTGGTTATTGTTGTTGGTTGAAAACATTGGAGGAGTGGTTTGAAATGGTTTGGTTATGAAAGAGTTTTGACTTGGTTAAGTATTATAGTACAAGGTCTTGATTGGCTTGGTTGTTATTTTGGTATAGTCTAGAAGTGGAAAAGCATGTAAACATAGCCGTCGTAATGCCCGTTTTCATACAACTGTTTGTTCTTAGTATTCTGGACATAGATCTAACTTTTGAATCTGTAACTTTGCCATGTTTAGCTATATTTTTTCATAAGCTTCGTTTTGATATGTGGTTCGCTTGAATCCGATGTACGGTTTAGGAGAAATGACTGTTTTAAGTAACGGCGTTTTGTGAACGAACCTTTGTGGGTTATGAAGTTGGTAGAGTATTCGCGAAAGAGTCGCCTTAGAGTTCGTAACGGTTAATTTATTAAAATTGGTGTTAGGAATGTATGTGCATTAGTTTGATGATATGTTTAACAAAATACTTAAGTAGAAATTTAGTGTCTGTAGCCTCAACGGATAAGACCACTTTGGATATCCGTTGATGGTGTAGCTTTACTTAGAAATAAGTCTAGTGTTGTAGCATATTTCAGTCTCTGTATTTAAAATGTAATTCTTGGAAGTTGAGAGAAACTATGAGTCATGTTGACTACTAGATGATATGCAGATAGGAAGGCCAATTGTAAATACTTCATGCCTTGTAATTTTGTATAAGTGAAGTGGTATCAACGGATGACTTAAAGACCTTCAACGGATGAGAAGCTAAGCTTCAACGGATGTCTCTAAAGCTTCAACGGATAAAGTCATCAACGGATAAAATCCTTCAACGGATGAGTGCATCAACGGATGAAAGCTTCAACGGATAACATCCTTCAACGGATGAGTGCATCAACGGATGAAAGCTTCAACGGATGTTCTGATGATTAGCCGTTGATAAGGGGTAGTTGTACCTACAAACAGAGGCACATGGGTTGATAGAGACAACTGAGATGTGGTAGCCGAATTTCAGGAACAACAGAAAAAGCAGCCGTTCTTCTCTAGTACAAAGATGCAATAGTCAACAAAGTACTGGAGTGAACAGGAAAAGAAGCAAGTGAAGATCTTATTTTATTACTGTATTTTATATTGTTCTTCACTTGTACACTTGGTAATATATAAACCAAGTAGAAGCTAGTAATTAGATGTGAGATTTTCCAAAGCTGTTTAGAAAAATATTGAGAGAAAATTCATCTAGTTTGTACTAGGATGCGGCTGTGATCAACATTGTTTAATCACAGATTTTCTAAAATACCATCTCTGGTGGAACAACAAATCCACCAGAAAAGTTTTTAAGGTCTGTTGTGTTCTTTACATTTGTGCTTGAATATATATCTGTCTGTATTAGCTTAAAGCAATTCACACACTTGTTCTTCTTGAACACACAACTTTCATAAACGTGCTCAAAACTTG